>NW_007382014.1:0-9871 GCF_000475195.1 Diaphorina citri | reverse complement strand
GTTTTGCTTCAATGTCTTGCGGAGTCTTAACAATTAAGTACTTCCATTGCTCTTGGAGGTTCAACAATTCCTTCCATTCCTTGTAGAGGTTCAACAATTCCTTCCATGCCTTATGGAGGTTCAACAATTCCTTCCATGCCTTGTGGAATCTTAACAATTACTTCCATTACTTGTAGAGGTTCAACAATTCCTTCCATTGCTTGTAGAGGTTCAACAATTACTTCCATTGCTCTTGGAGGTTCAGCAATTACTTTACATTTCGTCTGGTGAAATGAACCAAAGCTGTACACGAACCAATTTCTCCGAACTGGGTGAAAATGAAGTGAATTCGTGACACCGATTGTATTCGTTGCATCTAAAGTTGGAATACTGGCAATCAATTTTGTTATCTTATCATATCATTGAAAATGTTTCTTTGGATTATTTAGTGTGGGTCCTGCTTTTGCAGTATGTGGACTGCTTTTTATTGAGTTTCTCTAGTTAATTGTTTTACTTACTTACGTTCTGTGTCCGGTACAATGTCACCAATTAAATCTGTCGCTCCCAGAAGCGTGCAACTTGTTTTCACTGAGCAGGTCCTCCTGGGTGCAGGTTTGGTCAATGTCACTCCATTGTCTTACTAACGGACGATAAGTAGAGATAGATTGGTGTAGGTAACTTGGTTCATGCTTTGTGCACTCAAATTGTACCCGTCTAGTTTCAGCAGAACCCACAAGAATTTAACAAAGTTTGACTAGATCTAAAGCCAAAGGAGCATTTTATACACAGGAATGTAGAGTACTTTTCCGGGTACATACATACTTCATGACGATGTTTTTCAACTTTATTGCTTTTTAAGATGTGAACATGAATTCGAAACTCATTCCACAGAAGCACTGGTATGTTTTGAGTGATTTCATGTTTGTTTACTGTAAGTTGAGCTTTAACCTCGTCCATAGTAATTGGTAGATGGGTTAATTGTTCAGATAAGGCAGACCTTGTGATAAATATGTTTACTAAAATTAGCTCCTATTAACTCCTCTATGATTAGTGCTAGTTCATAGAACAGCAACACTCAGCTCGGGTCTGTCTATTTCTTGGGATTTTTCAAAGGAATTTGAGAAATTCTTTCAATGTAATATTTTCCCTGGAGTGTTTCTTCTATACCAGCCTTATTGGATCTTGTTTTCTTTCCATGTCATGATATGTCATATTTGAATACACTTGATACTTCCTGCTGATGAGGGATTTAGGGACCGTTTTGGATGTTTTTGAGTGCGCCAATGCACTTTTTGGGTACTTTTACATCGGAATAGGACTCTACCTCGAAAAAAATTGTCATTTGGTTGTGCCCCATTCTTTGTAGCTATCACGTCACCATAGCTACAAAATCCGCAAGAACAGTGTTGCCAAACTGCGCACTAAAAAAAAAAATCACCGGAGGCTCCCTTGAAAAAAGGGGACTTTGCACTCGTATATTTCAGAAAATACTCAACGGATTTAAAAAAAAAAAACGGTACGGTTAATTTTTTCTAATCTCTATGATTAAATTATCGGGGAGTCATTATCTTTTACATGAGAATCCTTAATGACTCTGCAACTGCTAGAGTCCCAAAAGGTGGCAGAACCAGCAGTGTCATCCAAGTTATTTTCCTCTTGCCCTACCCTTTCAAAGAGATATCCACATATCAAGCCATGGCACATTACACCTATCAAAACAGTTGATAAGGCCACATCCACAAAATCCACATGCTGAGTAAAGCCTCAGGCACACCGAGAAATAATTGATATTTTCCTAGACGTGAAAAATCAATTAGACCTAAAAATACGAGCGTAGAGCAATTATTATTAGTTCTCAGCTCGACTAGATCAAATAGGAGTGTTACTGGAAGATTTATTAGAAGAAACAGACTAGTAGATGGAAAAAAGGAATCGCAGGAGGGATATGGAGGTATGCTCGTGGAAAGAGACATGGATATGGAGGTATGCTCATGGAAAGAGACATGGATATGGAGGTATGCTCATGGAAAGAGACAGGGATATGGAGGTATGCTGATGGAGAGACTTCAGTAGACGTATCGCCAAATAAAAACATCCTGTCCATATATGCAAAAAGTGGATGAATGACTTCCTAATTGGTAGATGGGTTAATTGTTCAGATAAGGCAGACCTTGTGATAAATATGTTTACTAAAATTAGCTCCTATTAACTCCTCTATGAGTAGTGCTAGTTCATGGAACAGCAACACTCAGCTCGGGTCTGTCTATTTCTTGGGATTTTTCAAAGGCATTTGAGAAATTCTTTCAATGTAATATTTTCCCTAGAGTGTTTCTTCTATACCAGCCTTATTGGATCTTGTTTTCTTTCCATGTCATGATATGTCATATTTGAATACACTTGATACTTCCTGCTGATGAGGGCCGAAGGCTCGAAACGGATAGCTGTCTAGGGTTGTTCTGACCTAATACTAGCCTGTAGTACAAGCGTACAATATAGTCAAATGTGACATGAAGAGAAAACAAGATTCAAAGTAAGCTTTTAAAAGGAAAAATATTGCATATATCGGTATAATAGGCAAAAGTATAGTGAAATGGGAGTCTTCTTCATTAACGTACATAACCTCAAAACGTGGCGAAAACGAAGCCAAAAAAATGAGTAAAAGCAGCCACAATGAAACCTCAAAATAGTCTATCGTATTATTTGGTTAACTGTCTACGCCTCTTCTATGGTAGAAGAACTTCGTATTATTCACGCGAGGTGCAAGATTTGGTGCGCTGGATGGTGCGTCACCATTACTATTTGGTGCGACAATGGACACCCCCCAAAATTCAACACAATAGACACAAATAATAAGTCAGTACGGACACGGAAAATAAGATAAAGAAATTACAAAGATATTTCTGCTCGTCCCTGTTGAATGTAGAGCTCAAAGTAGATTCAGACCAGGTAATCCAGGTATGCAAATAGAGAACCATCCTCATAATCATACCTCGAGTACACGTAGCTGAATCGGATCACCTAAAGTACTGAACGTCCTATGTAGGTGTATGTATGGTGATACCGCGGATTATCTTCTAGGAACCGGTTCAGCCACTTAGTTAAGATTTCAGGCGATCCTTCCGGCTGTTTTAGGAAAAAATACACGTCGGTGGTCTTCCAATATAAATCGGAAAATGGAGTTCATTAGATTGGAAAATGGATTTCAATAGATTGGACATAATAGCTGAATACGGATAGCCCTTGATTTTAAAAAGTTGTTTAGAATGGCCTTCGTCTGCCTAGATAAGAGCTCCTACAATGTACGATGTTCCCCACCCTTGATCAAACTTTATTTTGTACCTATAAATTTTGTTACCATTTGTATATATTTATTTTGTAAAAAAAAGTTTGATCTAATGGTTTAATAATAATAATAATAATGTTGCTTCTATGTGTGTGCATCAAAGATGAGATGGTTTGAATGGCCGATCCACACATTTCTTTGCCTTCGATTTTCGGAGCATTGTTATCCAGAACACGTACTTCGAATAGAGAGGGTAGGGTGTACACAAATGTGTACGCCCGGCATCTACCACTACTATTCAAAAAAGAGCGTCCGGTCTGTAGAGGCTAGTTAATTGTTTTACTTACTTACGTTCCGTGTCCGGTACAATGTCACCATTTAAATCTGTCGCTCCCAGAAGCGTGCAACTTGTTTTCACTGAGCAGGTCCTCCTGGGTGCAGGTTTGGTCAATGTCACTCCATTGTCTTACTAACGGACGATAAGTAGAGATAGATTGGTGTAGGTAACTTGTAACTTGGTTCATGCTTTGTGCACTCAAATTGTACCCGTCTAGTTTCAGCAGAACCCACAAGAATTTAACAAAGTTTGACTAGATCTAAAGCCAAAGGATTGGTCAATGTCACTCCATTGTCTTACTAACGGACGATAAGTAGAGATAGATTGGTGTAGGTGACTTGGTTCATGTTTTGTGCACTCAAATTGTACCCCGTCCAGTTTCAGCAGAACCCACAAGAATTTAACAAAGTTTCACTAGATCTAAAGCCAAAGGAGCATTTTATACACAGGAATGTAGAGTACTTTTCCGGGTACATACATATTTCATGACGATGTTTTTCAACTTTATTGCTTTTTAAGATGTGAACATGAATTCGAAACTCATTCCACAGAAGCACTGGTATGTTTTGAGTGATTTCATGTTTGTTTACTGTAAGTTGAGCTTTAACCTCGTCCATAGTAATTGGTAGATGGGTTAATTGTTCAGATAAGGCAGACCTTGTGATAAATATGTTTACTAAAATTAGCTCCTATTAACTCCTCTATGATTAGTGCTAGTTCATAGAACAGCAACACTCAGCTCGGGTCTGTCCATTTCTTGGGATTTTCAAAGGAATGTGAGAAATTATTTTGAAGGAATTTGAGAAATTCTTTCAATGTAATATTTTCCCTAGAGTGTTTCTTCTACACCAGCCTTATTGGATCTTGTTTCCTTTCCATGTCATGATATGTCATATTTGACTACACTTGACACTTCCTGCTGATGAGGGCCGAAGGCTCGAAACGGATAGCTGTCTAGGGATGTTCTGACCTAATACTAGCCTGTAGTACAACATAGTCAAACGTGACATGAAGAGAAAACAAGATTCAGAGTAAGCTTTTAAAAGGAAAAGTCTTGGTAAAATATTGCATATATCGGTATAATAGGCAAAAGCGCAGTTTTAATCAGCTGCTCTGTCTAAAACAAGGAACTAGCAAAGTAGTTTTAATGAGCTGATTGTTCTGAAACAAAAGGTTAGCAGAGGACTGTTTCTCAACCAAGTTGTTGAGACTATGCAGTATGCTCATCTCGTATTTTCGCTTGGTTTCACTCTCTGATGGTTAATCAGGGATTTAACAAGATAGCAAACTAATATAAAGAGCAGAAAGAGCTACATAGCAACGAGGTTTTTATGGAAATAAAGAGATGGCAAAAGGAGATTAGGTGTTTGTTCTGGAACAAAGAGATGAAAAAGGGGAAAAGGATTTTTAAATAGTCTAAAATCTAAAACAAGGAGCTAGCGGTAGTGGAGCAGTTTTAATCAGCTGCTCTGTCTAAAACAAGGAACTAGCAAAGTAGTTTTAATGAGCTGATTGTTCTGAAACAAAAGGTTAGCAGATGACTGTTTCTCGACCAAGTTGTGAGACACCTAATTTCATTTCCATTTAACATTGTAAGTACTTGTTTTAAGGTCATTTACATTCAATTATATTTATCTCTGGACTGCCAACATGGTCTGTATGGGTAAGTAGAAACTCATTTGCTAAGTTTGCAAGGTAAGTAATCAAGGAATTGTGATACTAGACCTCAATGTAATATAAGACCAAGTAAAGAGTGGGGAGGGAGCCTGCCATAATAGGTAAAGGTTCTAAATATGTATCCTCAATTTCAAGTTGAATGTTGTACTTGGACTTTGAACTGTGAAATGGGTATTAAATAGCATCATGGCAATCGAACTTTTTCCTTGTGGAATTGAAAGAGCTGAAGGTGAGAGCCTATGTGGAATCAATCTTTTACTTTCCTTATCCTTGTAATACTTACTTACACATATCTGACATACCTATAGAGAGAGAAACAATCAATAATTTATTGATGAGCTGCCCAGCATCTGGGTTGCCATATGACACAGCATACAACTCAAACAGATATGTCACATTAAAATTAAATTGAAAAGATTAAAAAAAGATCATGCCTAAATTATTTATTAATCTTTGTGATTATTAATATGAATATTCTTGAACTTTTTGTCCAATGAAAGTGGCAATATGAACAAAATAAACCAAATTCTATCGCGAATTTGACAAAGAGTACCTACTACTGTTGGAGCAGAGCTTTGCAAAAGAGCACAAAAAACCTTAGCAACCTTTGTAAATTTAAGTTCATATCATCATGCATTCTGGGCAGGGCACGACCGTCAAGATTACCATGACCCATGACTAGGTAAAAATTGTTACCATGTTAATGATAATGACTATAATGAGTATATCATGAGATGATCATTATCTAGAATGGCCAAGATACATGGCGTTATCAGTTCATTGAACCCGGGTCTTCGGATTGTGAGGTTGTCTGCATGAGTTGTGATCCAGTTCTCTCTCTGCTGTTGATAGTTGATACAGATTCTCCTCGTCTTGGAGAGAAAACATCCTCTCGATAATGTGTACCTAGAAGTTGATACGGGGTGATGTAGATATTAGTACATATTGTTGATACAAGCTTACAAAGTCCTGTTGAAGCGGATTGAATTTGTCCGAAAAGAAACCGTCGAAGAGATTACATTGAAAGAAAGAATTTCTATAAATATGACAAGAAAACTAGTTGGTATTGTCATCCTCACATTGAACGGATTATTGATGAAATGGTTAAAATAAAATTAGCAGATATATAAGGATAGTAAGTATCAGGCTATTAGTTAGATACTCGTAGTATTTTCCCTGTATTGATCATGTGAAGCCGAAAATTCCCTTTCCAATGATCAGGTGTGATTCCGATAATAAACGCTTCTTTCAAAAATTTAACGCACCAAAATGTCTACAGCTTGCACTTTTTTGGCTTCATCAAAAATGTCTTACACTTGCCTCGTCTTTTTCTTCTTAAAAGTTCTCACCGCTATAAATTCAGCCTTTTCTTGGTATTTTACTTACCTCTCGTCCTTCTGAGGTATTATTTTCGTCCTCCTGAAGTATTGTTTAGTACTGCGGCTACTACTTTATCGATGTTATCGAATATGTAGATACATTGTACATCCAACCCAGGCAAATTTTAGCAATGTCTAATTCACACTGTATGAGTTCGGTTTAATGTCTGGTCTGGCATATTGATTGCAATCCTACCATGGGCATATTCCTTACTTCCTGCTTCCTCTCTTCTGGCATTCTGGCAGGTATACCATCAGGTTCCTTACGTAACCAATTTGCTTCTTTCTCCTCTAGTGAAGTTTTTTTCTCTCCTCTGAGTAATTTATTGCTTGTTTTTTTTATCACTTTTATTTTACTTTTGCTTTTTTTTTTACTTTTATTTTTATCATTATATTTTATTTTTTATGATTTTTTGTGTTAATTGATTGATTTGTTTTGTCTTGTCTTTTTTTTATGATGGTTCTCCTGATTTGCTTGAGGAGTGGGGAAAGATTGCTTTTATAAAACAAGTGTTTTTTCCTTCTTCTCATTTTTTTTTTACCTATTTTTTTCATTCATTTACTTACATAACCTTTCTCATTTCTCTCCAAGCCTTCGATTTTCGGAGCATTGTTATCCAGAACACGTACTTTATTATGGTCAACAATGACAAAGAAAATGTATTTTACAAGTTAATAGTCTAACATCTTCCTACCTAATAGTACAACTATGACAAGTACTACTCATTTGCGATCTAGGTTGGTCTCGAGTTACTGAATAGATTAGAAGTTAGAAGTGTTCGGGAAAATGATCTATTCGTGTATTACTAGTTGACACTTTAAGTTCATTGAAAGCAATATTCGCCAGCACAATGTCAACGCAAACATGACGTTGATACAAGACAAAGTTGAGATACTAGATAAAGTTGAGCTTGATATTAATCTAATCCTTGACAGTTCTATGTAGGGGCGGTCCGGTTGATATACAATATGTCTGTTGTTCTAGCGTTCTTGACGACTAACATGGGATTTTCATCAGGTCAGGTTTCCCCACTTCACTGACAACCACTTTGTCTTCCCCATTTCGTATGATTTCCGCGTTTTTCGCTCCTAATTGGCGTTTTTTTAGACCCGACCTCTCATATCTGCATTAGTTACCTCGAGATTCCTGACTTCTCTCTGCAGCACCATTTTTCCACAATATGACATGATTTTCTCTATTAATTGACGGTTATTCTAATTGATATGACTACATAGGTCGATGCTATTAATCAGAGTTGTATCTATAGGTCGACTTTATTAATCAGAATCAGTAACTACATGCATGTGGGATATAACGATCAATGCTTTGGGTTAGGTCAGGTATGTGTTGTGTTTTGCTAATTACCTATGAGTATACCGATGAAAAGTTATGTTAATGAAGTCCCGTTGCTTTGGTTTACTTGAACTGACGTTGATTAAGATGAGTTGGTCAATCATCGATGGGACAAGCGCCAAATTTAATCCCAATTTACCATACTTGTTAGAATTTCCTAATTTACCATATTAGTTCGGTTTGTTAGTACGTGCCAATAGATTATCAATAATTAATTAATTATTTATCGATACAGCATTTGAGAAGCAATTTACCTGTATGAGGAAAATTCATGAAAATCCAATGCCTGCCTAGCTAACTACTAGAAAGAATCTACACGAGAATTTTAATTCTTACTTTGATCATCTACATGTAGATTCTACAATGTTAAATCTTAAATCTTCCCACCACGAAAAGCGGGTCCGAAACCATTTTGTGGGCACTCTACAAACAGATAAATACCCAACTTCCAAGTTGAAGATAGAATCGTCAACAAACCTGCACACATAGTCACAGACAGCATCACCAGATTTGCACACACACACACACACACACACACACATTACACACACGGAACATAACAACAAAACACCCGATGGCCAAATAGAACTTCAGAATCCATCCACAAAACCTGGTCAGAATACAACAAATACACACAGAAAACATCACAAGCAAATACATAGACCATCAGATTTGCACACATACACAAAACACCAAAAGACCCAATGCCCAGAGTGAATACCTCATAAATCTCAGAATCCATTCACAAGACCTGCACAGAATACCTACAACAAATACACACGTTGCTTGAACGATAGTGTGAATACTCAATCTTTTGATCGGACCGTTACCGGACCTTGACTGGCACTATAGTGTGAATCAGGCTTTAATGTTTTGTGAAAGGCAGCAACAAGTGATTGCCCGGATGGTCACCCAATCACTCATCCGGGTATCAATACCAACTACTCGAACCACGAACCTCCAGGTTCAAAGTCCACAGTGCCAACCACTACACCACTGGGGTTGGTAGATATATCTCCATATAGCACAGTAGTAACTATACCAATATCATTTCTCTCCCAGCATCTCACGGAAGAGAACGAGAGTGGCTATTGCATAACATCATCTTCTTGTGATAACAATACACCAATGTCTCTTTGTAGTCCCAGACACCGCAATCATACCAGCAGGTTGCTCTAAACCTAATAAGAAAATAGGTGAACAGGTAGGTGTAGTAGATGTACCTATAGGTAATAGGTACTCAGTTGATGAGTAAGCCATCTTAGTTAGCTTGGAAGGTAGAACCTTGTAAGCGCTAGATTGCGGGATCGATTCCCGCTCGGGGCCAACATCATCACATCATCTTAAGAAATGCTTTTCGACAATCCAGCAACTTATTTTTGAAACATTTTTCTTGACTTTTAGTATGTACCTCCAGCCTAGTTAGCTTAATTGGTAGTGCTAAAAAAAAAAAAAAAAAAAAAAAAACTAAACGTTTTTCCTTAAAAAATTCCTTATCAGAACAAATTGATAAGCTAATTTAATTTAATCTAACCGATTCATTCAGCTTTTTTACACACGTACGCTCTTCTAGTGAGGTATATTCTATTCTATTCTATTCTATTCTAATGTGTCCTTGGTTATTGAATGAATGAACTCTGATTTTGAATAGGTAGGTGATCATTTGATCAATCGTATTTTCGTTCTTTTATCCTCTTCGCTTTTACGTCAAAAGACTCAAAAAAAATTTGAGGTTGCGACCTGATCCGAAGTCCTCAATGAGAATTCTGCCATTCTTCTTCTTTTTCTTCGCCTTTTCCCGTGTACAGACGGGTCGGTGTTTTTCGTCAGCCTCTCAGCTCCAAATTTTCGGAGTCTCGTAT
>NW_007382013.1:0-9892 GCF_000475195.1 Diaphorina citri | reverse complement strand
GTTTAGGATGAAGTTTATTGCATACAGGATGGACATGAGTTCTGCGTTACAGATGGATAGGAGGGGACTCAACTTTACCGATTATAATTAGGTACTCATAATATCTTCTAAGTTCTAACTAGGTATGGCTTATGATCAACATTGGCTCTTTGCTAATCTCAGGTTGACAGGCAGAAGGAGAAGGCGGTAAAATAAAAGTCACCTAATGTGCATCATTCATGATGTATTGTCCAGCTACTTACAAAGTACTCATAGCGCATACACTATTGGTACTTAAAGTACAAATAAATACAGTCCATAATGTATCTAACAATAAATTTAATCTATCTTGTTTTGCAAGAAAGCAATTATTTTACCCAAGTGCATGCAGGTAGCAATAAAACGGCGGTGGTAGATTTTAAGTCCACTCGAACGATAAACTTTAAGATCTAGGTAAAGAAAGGACAATAACCTATGTATCATATACAAGGGTATTATTAACTTGTATTAGTCAAGCTCAAGTCAAGTCATGTGCAATATGTGACAAAATACTTGTGATAAATCATGCTGAAATGTCATCTGAATTTTGGTTTGCTGAACCTTTCTTGATTTTAATAATAATAACCTTGATGTACTGGGTGAAATGGATGAATTTATGGATAAGATATGAAATTACAAAAGATTGATCTATGTTTGAAATTGATCTTACAAAGAAACTTGTTGTTATTTATGATAGTTTCTTAGATGAAAAAGTTTTGGAATAGCATGAAGCTTGTAAAGAGAGAAAAAAGTGTTATAAGAGGAGTTGTATTCTTTGGGTACTTTGTTTGGGTTCCTTGGAAAAGGGTGCGCTTTAAAACAGTTCTAAGATTATTCCAGGGTAAAGAAGATTTTAATCAGAATGTTTGAAGAGCCTAGCTTCATAGAAGGGTATAACACTGTTTCAAGTAGAAATGTCAGGTATGTATTTCTCTATTCCAAAGCTAGGTACTTCGCCAGGGACTCACTGTACCCAAATTAATTTCAAAATTTATTCATGCCACGATTGAAAGAAATTTTGAGATAAAACTCTTTTTCAGTTCAATGTTAGCATGATTATGTAAATGAAGGATTGTGACATGCTAGTCATGAAGCATGGTACACACATAGGCAACACACAAAGGCATGCCAGGATTAATGTACAGTACGCATCAAGACAATGAACTTCAACGCAATAGACTGCACTTTGTATTCATTTTACATTTTGAACCCAAGAAAACGTAGAGAACTTGAGAGAAGAAGAAGAAGAAGAAGAAGAAGAAGAAGAAGAAGAAGAAGAAGAAGAAGAAGAAGAAGAAGAAGAAGAAGAAACAAACTTTTTCTCATAACCTCGGCACGTTTTTTCCAGGTCATCATTGGTTAGGCTGTTTTTTTTTATTATTATTATTTTTTTTTAAAGATAAGATAAAAAGATTTTAAAGATACTTACCTACCATCGATACCTAATAAAATGGATAAAAAAATCAAGGTTTTATTCATGCTGAAAATAAGATAGTTTTTCACCAAAAAGGCAACCATTTTGAATTACCTAGGTATGTAAAAATAAATTAATAAAATAGGTACATTATTAATACTTTATTTCCTTGAATTACCTACTGGACATGCAGCAGTCAGGAAAGCTGCAAATGATCATTACTCGTATTACAAAGTACCTACCTAATACCTACTCCTATCATGGGCCAATTGGGCCATACTTGAGCCCTAACTTTATTTGTCAATTTTGGACTAGTGGATCCGAAGAACACCAAATTTTACTTAGGGCTTACTCACCTACTTTTGAAAAATTTGTAATAGGTAGGTACCCAGAACTTACCTACCTAGAATAACCAGAAGTTATACAATACCTACAAGGTTTTTTTTTATTTATATTTATTAGAGTGTGCCAACATACTAGAACATGTTATATACACTATAAATTATTTTTAAAGTTTGAGATTAGCGCTGTTTACAAACATGAGGACGGAAGTAATGTCATTCGAAAGACAGGAATGAAGGTCATCAGGACACCTAAGGGACTGATATTTGGGACAAAATTTTAAGATATGAAGGACAGTTAGCCTACAATTACATACTTCGCATTGTGGGGGATTATCTTTTTTCATTAGAA
Organism: Diaphorina citri; assembly: GCF_000475195.1. Lineage (NCBI taxonomy): Eukaryota > Metazoa > Arthropoda > Insecta > Hemiptera > Psyllidae > Diaphorina > Diaphorina citri. The sequence continues at coordinate 7,767 of NW_007382013.1, read as the reverse complement.
AGCAGTGAGTTAGATTGGTATGTCCTATACGTAAACGGGTAATAGAGACTTGTTCTTTTCTGGACATGGAGAAGGGAGGATGCCAGGGTTTATTATCCTCTTTTATCTGACGAAGTTTGTTGTCAGCAAGGTTTATCCACTCCATGTTCCAGGTTGTTAAAATCTTGGATTTGAGGAACCTTTTAAAGTCATTAATTGGGATCGTATTTATAGGTGGGGAGGATGAAGACAGAGCTTCCTTTGCGAGACGATCGGCTTCTTCATTACCAGGAATCCCAACATGGGAGGGAACCCATGTGAAATGAAGAGAAAAAACGTGCTTGTTTTTGACGAGAAGATTTCTGATTTCTTGGGATATTGGGTTTGAAGAAAAGACATTTTGGATAGACTGAAGTGCACTTAATGAATCAGAGTATAGCATGAATTTCAGGAAAACCATTTCAAATTGACACATGTTTAGGATGAAGTTTATTGCATACAGGATGGACATGAGTTCTGCGTTACAGATGGATAGGAGGGGACTCAACTTTACATTGAACTTGGAGTCCTCGGTGCAGAATGCAGCAGACACACTGGTTTCATTTTTGGATGCATCTGTGTAGATAGGCTTTAGATCTGAGAACTTTGCAGACAGCTCACGGAATTCAGATTGTATTTTCTGATGAAATTCATTATTCTTATTGAATTTGAGGAGGTCATAGTGCACAGTTGGGGATGGTGATGTCCAGGGGATATGATTAAGAGGGGAGGGTAGGGGGGACATATTATTCAGATTGATATCGTACTTTTCCGTAAGAAATTTCATTATTAATCGAACGAAGTATGAAATTTGCCAATTAGATTGTCTTCTTTGGCGATTTAGCTTTTAGCATTGACTTCACTCATAATATCTTCTAAGTTCTAACTAGGTATGGCTTATGATCAACATTGGCTCTTTGCTAATCTCAGATTGTATAGGCAGAAGGAGAAGGCGGTAAAATAAAAGTCACCTAATGTACATCATTCATGATGTATTGTCCAGTTACTTACAAAGTACTCATAGCGAATTACGTGTATATGTGCCTAATAATCTAATGGGTAGGTATTTTATGTATTTGCCTATAAAAATCCAAATTTTGCCTGAAGCCCCCAGTGTCAATTTTTTCACGCATGTCGTATTTTACCTTTTGGGCTCTTTTCTCTTCGACTACTAAGAAATATTGCAATTAATCTGTGTTCAATAAATTGTCCTGTCAGAGATGGTTAGTATTCATTTTATAATTAGGTATGTACAGCTACAGATTGATGTACCTTGGTATGTATCAGGTATACGTATACCCAGCTTGGTTTGTTTCGGCAAACAAAAACGAACAAAATATTCAAATGATTGCAATAGACGTTAATATAATATTAACGTGGAAGAATGAGTCCTTATTCTTTTTCGTACATTCCTAATTATTTTTACCTAGCTTTGTAGTGGTGGAGAGGAAATGGCATTTCAAAAAAACAAACTGGTCCTGTGGAAACTGCAAAATTTTGAGCAAAAGTTATACGAATTTGATATGACACTGAAAGAATTCCTTGAAAATCAAAGGAATTTTTTACAAATCAAAAGAAAAAAGTGAGTTGAACCCTATTGAATTAAAATTGGAATTCAAAATGCCTTGTTTTAAATATTTATTATAATCGGGAGTAGGTATCAAAAGTATAATAGGTAAATTTTTAACCCTGTGATGAGCTGTACTTTCAACCCATCCTAGCAATTTTTCATGGACTTCGGAATAAACTTTAAGGGAAACTTCCCTTTTCTGATCGTCTATTTTGTTTGTCTTAGGGACACGTAGCTATGTATTTTAGAAACACCTAAAATAGCTAGATCTCGTAAGCTATCCATATCCTTTTCATAGTTTATAATACGTAGCGAATCTTATTGCTATGTATTTTAGAAACACCTAAAATAGCTAGATCTCGTAAGCTATCCATATCCTTTTCATAGTTTATAATACGTAGCGAATCTTATAAGGTGGTAAAACTCATTTTAGCACTAGCACCTTTATCCAACCAAATCGCTTCGAACAAGAATTAAATTAACCCTTTGAAAAATAGGTATAATGGAGTAACATCATTCCGGTGCTAATTATTTTCAGGTGAAAACTTTCCTTTGCTGATTTAAATGTGTTGAATTTAGCATCTCCACTAATAATGGTGGAGATGCCAATTATCCGATTTAAAAACAATCAGTACAAACAATTTAGTTCGAAGCTGGATGTAGGTAGCTTCTCACCTATCATTATGATGTGTCTCACTTAACACTTTAATATTTAAATGAATTTTCGGGGTTTCTTCAATTTTCGACTGAATTTTATGCCTTCTATTCAGCAAATCAGCGCTTAATTGTAACTAAGGTCCAGATAATGTTATTGTATGGAGAACATCTCAATTGCTTATGCTGAAATGTCATCTGAATTTTGGTTTGCTGAACCTTTCTTGATTTTAATAATAATAACCTTGATGTACTGGGTGAAATGGATGAAATTATGGATAAGATGTGAAATAATTACAAAAGATTGATCTATGTTTGGAATTGATCTTACAAAGAAACTTGTTGTTATTTATGATAGTTTCTTAGATGAAAAAGTTTTGGAATAGCATGAAGCTTGTAAAGAGAGAAAAAAGTGTTATAAGAGGAGTTGTATTCTTTGGGTACCTACTTTGTTTGGGTTCCTTGGAAAAGGGTGCGCTTTATAACAGTTCTAAGATTATTCCAGGGTAAAGAAGATTTTAATCAGAATGTTTGAAGAGCCTAGCTTCATAGAAGGGTATAACACTGTTTCAAGTAGAAATGTCAGGTATGTTTGTATTTCTCTATTCCAAAGCTAGGTACTTCGCCGAGACCAGTATTACGACCACTAATAGGCCTGAAGCTGGTTTAATTGGTTCATCAAATAATAGATAAATTATATTAAAATAGATCGATAGCTAATATGGCCGAGTAGTTAAGAGCAGTACATCTCAACCCGGACGTTAAGTTAGCATGAATTTTCTGACCAAACTTTACCGTTCCTTGGTACCTTGAAATAATGCAAAGGGGGTTCAAAAAGTGTTAACTCCAGTAAAATCTCTTTTTATTTTTGTCAACAGTCACTTCCCACGCATTACCCTGTAATAGACCGCGAGCAGGGTAGGTAAAATATTACCTCTTGCCATTTGACCTCAGAATTACACAATATCTCCCAATACCTATGTGCTGAAACTTTTGAAGCTCTTCTACATGTAAACATAGTTAACCTCTCGAACATGAATGAGTGCCTAATAGGTAGGTAACCTATGTGAAATTTATTTTGGAATCTACCTAGGTATAAAAATAACATTTAAACTCCAATAAAATTTAATAGATCTCAATATGAATCTGAAGATTGGGACCTCCAGTGAGCATCATCGATCATGTATGATTTTATGTCTATTTAAACATGGTCGCTTGGTGTGAAGCAACCGATAAATCGGTATTTCTGACCGGTAAACTATACAACACTATCTATTCATACATACCTATTTGACAAAATGAGCAGGGAAATAGAGTTGCCGAAATTCTTCACATGTTTCAGATGGCATAAATGGAATCCAACAATTTTTTGTACCTTAGAGGTAAGAAAGACTAAAGAAATGAATAGTTCATCCCTAAAGGAAATTCTACTAATAAAGTTATACCTATCTACATAGATTGAGAACATATCCACTAATGAGTAAATATGACATAATAAAACAAAGTAATTAATTAAAAGAGCTCGTTTTTGCATTCTTCAAGAGTATAAGTAGATTAAAATTTAACAAAGGGAAGATCATAGTCGGTATAACTTACCTAAAACTTCCCAACTAGGTATCTATTATTAATATTGTGAGTAATTTTGAGATAAAACTTTTTTTCAGTTCAATGTTAGCATGATTATGTAAATGAAGGATTGTGACATGCTAGTCATGAAGCATGGTACTACACACATAGGCAACACACAAAGGCATGCCAGGATTAATGTACAGTACGCATCAAGACAATGAACTTCAACGCAATAGACTGCACTTTGTATTCATTTTACCTTTTGAACCCAAGAAAATGTATAGAACTTGGGAGAAGAAGAAGAAGAAGAAACTTTTTCTCATAACCTCGGCACGTTTTTTCCAGGTCATCATTGATTAGGCTGTTTTTTTTATTTATTTATTTTTTTCCAGGTAAGATAAAAAGATTTTAAAGATCCTTACCTACCATCGATACCTAATGGAATGGATAAAAAAATCAAGGTTTTATTCATGCTGAAAATGGGATAGTTTTTCACCCAAAGGGAAGATCATAGTCGGTATAGCTTACCTAAAACTTCCCAACTAGGTATCTATTATTAATTGTGAGCATGAAGAACTATACTAACACAACATATGTACATTTCTGCATTTAGTCCTGCTAATCTGATAGCTTTAGTTGTGATAATGGTGTGAGAACATGGTCAGGTTTATTAGGTCCATAAATTTACAATCTATAAACTAATAATCATAAAGTAACCATGTAGGTAACCTCTTCATGGCTGGAAGGAGAGTATTCAAATATCACCCGCGACTAATGTAAGAGGATACTGATAGCCTTGTTTATAATTAATACAAAGGTGTTCCTAGTCAAGACGTAAGAATCAAATTTTAAGCAGATTCCAACGATAGTTCATGTACTCCAATTCTGAAAAGACAATTTCGTACCTATTACCGTAGGAAAACCTGCATCTTTTCCTGAATACTTTCAATTTTGAATGATGATAATTAGGTACATATTTAGGAACTTTATTGAATTTTAAGACTTCACTTGGAATCGAGCCCCCTCCCCTCTTGATCCAAAATACACCGCGCTAACCGCTACACCATTGAGGTCGATTCTTCCCTAGAACAGTTTAATTTTAAGCAGATTCCAACGATAGTTCATGTACTGCAATTCTGAAAAGACAAATTCGTACCTATTACCGTAGGAAAACCTGCATCTTTTCCTGAATACTTTCAAATTTGAATGATGATAATTAGGTACATATGTAGGAACTTTATTGAATTTTACGACTTCACTTGGAATCGAGCCCCCTCCCCTCTTGATCCGAAATCCACCGCGCTAACCGCTACACTGTTGAGGTCGATTCTTCCCTAGAACAGTTTGGTATATCAAATATACTTTGATGTGATAATGACACATTTTATAAAACTAGGAAAATTAAATTGTACAATATCGCATTATTAAATAATACACTGATCTACATACAGTAACAAGTAGCATAATTTATGCATCACACTTGGATACAAACCCATCATTGGCGGACTCTTAGGTCGGTATGAAAACCGCAACATCTTGCTGTAACACATGATTGTCCCTCAATACCTTTCTCTGACCAACACTAGCCCTATGCCTTCTATACGATGCCGATGTGCTTATTTAATAATGAATTCCTTGTAGTTCACTACTGGTTCGATCTTCGGGAAGGCTGTTAAAATTGTGACCGATGAGTGACCACATCAAGCGTGATAGCCTGCAGCTTTAGGAACTTCCCTACCCTACGTTCTATTTCGTACACAAAAAGCCCACATTAACTATTAGGTGTAGAGGCAAATCGCCCTAAAAGATGGGTTAAACTTAAATTAATCCCTACGTTGTTCTAATTTTTCTACGTTTCCATTGTTTCCTATTTTAAAACTTTCTGAAATTCTTATCAAATTTACGCACTAAGTTCCTCACGAAAAAGAGAAGGTAGGTACCATTGAGTTCGGTACTGTGGTATGTACTTGGGTGGCACTTTCAGTACTTGGAGTACCTGAGAGAATTGACTGCCTAAAGGGAATAGAAATTAATTTTATTGATAAAATCTTTTGCGAAGTTATGGACATTACCCTATGGTCAGGAGGTATCTAGGTGTCTCAACTGTTAGTTGATGGTTGATGAGTGTTAACTGATGGCAGTTAAGTACCAGAGTAGCAAGGTAATCTGCAAAGGCATCTGAAGAATGATGGTGTCAAATCATCTCTAAAAGTGGGGTAAACAAGAAACGCTGAGACCTAGAAATATGGAAGACCTTCAATTGATAATTTTGAAAACTTTATTTACTCATCGCAGACTTAGGAATGCAAGACAATAAGGTACTAGTGAGATTGTATACCTTCATATTTGTTAGACGTAGGTATAATAGGTAAAATTTTGTCAAGGTCTTATCGATGTTTTCAATTTTACTGCACAAAATTGTAAATCATTTCTAATTTAGGTTTTAGAAAAATTTTTTTTTTTTTTTTTTTTTTTTTTTTTTTTTTTTTTTTTTTGAAAGCATAGGTATGTTTGCAAGGAAAATGAACTGAAAATATAAGTTACAGAAAGTGAGACTAAAGCAGGCCTGAGGATGATGCCAAAATCCTTCTGCAAGCCTCAGGGGTCGGGATATGAAGATACTCAAGATTTATTTATAGTATTGTTATTCAGTACGTATAGTTTGGTATGAACGCTAAAACGAATTTCACCTAGGTATTTATATTTATACGGGATAGCTGAGTAACATGGGATATTTATTTTAAGGATAAAGTAATTAATATATTTGAATTGGTGGAGATGCCAGAATCACAAAATTAGTGGAGATGTCAGAATTACATTTTTCCCGAATTCCAGCTTCCAACTACATATTATGTGTGTCTACAGATTAGGTAAAGTATTATTTTAGCTTACGGTTTTACATACTTCTGACCGCAAAGTCAAAACATTATTTTGGATGTTTCGCAAGTCATAAAAATGATGGCTCTATTCTTTAAGATAAAGTTCAACAACAATAAATCTTGTACAAACAATTTTTTAGCACATTGACTTCAATCTTTTACAACCAAGGCTCACACATGAAAACAATTTACCAAGAAGAGATACCTATCTCATGTGATTCTGTTTGAATTGAATTGCAATTGGAACAACAAACTATGTAGCAAACCTAGATAATACTGTCTGTAAACATGGTATCTATTTACATTGACCTTCTCTAATTCAGTGGTAGGTAAAGGGATCTGGTGGTACAATCTACAGGCTGTGGGTTCGTACACCGAGACTCCCCAATCGTGGAATGAGAAGAATCTGCGCTCTTCGTTTGGGGCAGCTGAAAGAAAAGAATGATATTATTTCGTAGATTAACACTAAAATAAAGCAAAACATCAAAAGAGGGCCATGAAAAGCAAAGAAAGAACAAAATTCAATACAAAACTAAAACTGCGAAATTTATGTACATTGAAAGTTATTGAATAATTTAGAAAAAGAAATAAAGAAAACTACCTAATATCTACTAGGTAGGGGTTACCATAAAATTTACAAGAATAGGCGTCTCGTCGAATAATTAGATCTAGGCACCTCCACCTAGAGACCATTAGTCGATCTAAAATGTCTAGCACATTGCATATACAATTGTATTTCCCGGCGTTCATACAAATTTCTTTTTTGTTTCAGAAAGTACTTACCTATTTCTGGGTCATGAAAAATTCCCAAGCTTTCCAAATTAAATTATTAGAATAGGTAGGTATAAAGGATTAAACAAAAGTAAAATATTATGTACAAAATGAACATTTAATTAAAATGAAGCAAATAAAATCCACTGCGGATTATGATAAATAAATAGGCATAAATACCTGAATTGGTATCTTATCTAGGTATTATAAAATTTCTGGACAAATATTAATAACAGCTGTTGTAAGATACCTAATTCTAACTAACTTTTGTATACAAGTTAGGTTGAAACTAACTACCAAAATCCT
>NW_007382012.1:8146-9892 GCF_000475195.1 Diaphorina citri | reverse complement strand
CAATTTACATGCCCATTGTATAATAGTAAGGATAAGGTATGAATCAGTAAAGCAGCATAGCACATCGTTAATATATTTGTGGTCATATTTCTCAAGACTGATTGTACCACTATCATCCTTGCAACAATCTGTGGAAAGTAGGTGCCTTCGAAGTCATACCGATTAAACTAATTGAAGAAAACTGCTGTAAACTTGTTAGAAAGAAGAGCACCCAGAGTATGTCAAACAATGCAAGTACTTCAATCACTTAACAAGATTCCTAACTGTTGTACTCGAAGCTAATAAAAGAACGAATACAACGATACTCTCAATTACTCTCACAAGATACCAACCTGAGACCTGAGGAAAAGCAAAACGCTACTCAACTAAGCGTGAAAATGTTCATTGTAAAGCAAACAAAGATCTGTTTCTTCTTAGGTTTCGTTTAGCCTACCAACTACCAAGTTAGCCAAGGTTGAGGGAATTATGTGTAATTTTAGTGTTGAGTGTTAGGTTACTAACAAAGCGTTTTACTTAAGTAGGTATTATAAGTGTAACATATAGTGCTTGAGTCTAGTTCCTATACAGAGTGTTTCAAAAGTCCGGGGACCCTTGAATATTTTTTGAATGGCTAAAGATGGGAACCTGCAATTTGGCATATAGTTATTTCTTATAAAAAACCATTTTTTTCAGTGGTTCTCAAAATTCTGTCTCTGCCAGTGGCGGTTCCAGGGGGGCCAACTTTAAAATCTTAAATGAGAACTCCCTACTTGTGATACATCATATCAAAGGTCTTGAAGAACGTAGTACTTTGGTATAAGATTGAGCTCGATCCGTCAACCAGGGCCGGAGTTATGGCCTATTCAATTTTTCATATTTCCATGTTCATCTGCCAATAGGGGAAGCACCAAAAATGGGAAATTCATATGGATTGGTGATTTGTGCTTCAAATAGGTTCGACTAATGGGTCATATTGAAATTCAGACCCAAAAATGAAATTTAGACTTTCGGCCCTAAGGCCTCAGGGGGTGAAAATGGATGTTTCGAAATTTTATTTTTGGGACCGAATTTCAATATGAATCATTAGTGGGACCTATTTGAAACACAAATCACCAATCGATATGAATTTTCCATTTTTGGTGCTCCTCCTATTGGCGGGAGAACATGAAAATATGAAAATTTGAATAGTCCATAACTCCGTCCCTGGTTGTCGAATCGAGCTCAAACTTGTACCAAAGTACTACGTTCTTTAAGACCTTTGATATGATGTATCACAAGTAGGGGGTTCTCATTTAAAATTTTAAAGTTGGGCCCCCTGGGATCGATCCTGGCTCCGGATAAAATTTGGCGACTATTTCAAAAAATGGTATTTGAAAAGATAAATCAATACCCTAAATTTCAGCTTCCCATCTTTAGCCGTTCAAAAAATATTCAGGGGTCCCCGGACTTTTGAAACACTCTGTACATAGAAATATAGACTAGACCAGAGGTTTCCAACTTGGGTGCTCCCCTGTGTACATATGTGGCCCGCGAAGTACCTCCGAATGTAGCATGTGGCCCGCATACACATGAAAGTTGGAAACTCCTGAACTAGACTATACATATTACGTGAGATTTGATGAGATAAGTGCGGAACTAAAGGTAGATGCCAAGTACCCAGAATAGGTACCAAAGCTAGATACCAATGTCATTGATGCACCCACATTATATTTCGCCACCATGGGGACGTCACATATTGATTGCAACCTTTCCGATTCAAGATCGGAA
>NW_007382012.1:0-6601 GCF_000475195.1 Diaphorina citri | reverse complement strand
AATGGGACGGAAGCATCTATTTGCACAGTTAGGGACGAAGTCAGGATCCCCCCTCTCTCACGTGTGAGGGGGCTGGCCAGGCACAGTAAGCATGTGGGACTTAAGCCGCTTGCTATTTTCTGCCTTGTCCTTGGTCACTCGGTTCTGTCGGGTCTCAAATAATTGTAATTAGAAAGGTTTAAACGTTTTCTTTGTCAGGCACGATGATCGTCCAGCGGTAGGTCTGGTGGGTCGAATAAAGATTCGATAAATAATATACATAAGTTGTTCTCTCCGGTGACGGCTTTAAATATCGAGCAGTGCTGGAGTAGGTCAAAGATGAACGGAATAGATGTCAGGATCAAAAAAGAAAAAAAAAAAAATTGCCATGAGATTAGGGTACTCAAAGGCTTATAGGAAAATAACAAAAGTCATTATTGTTATAGGTATGGTTAACTTCCTTTGTTATATGTCAATTCGCACTGAGAGTTTGTTGAGGAAAAATATTGAGGAACTCTCATATGCTTAGCACTCAGAACCACTGTAAGTCCGATTCAATTATTGATTCGAATTATTTTTGAAGGCATTCAAGCCACCAAACTCGTTACAAGTGTGTTATTAATTGTATAGTTTTGAATGATGGACTGATTAATAGCATTAAAATGGTAAAATACATCATTTAACACTTCAGATTGTGAAGTAAAATAGGTATATCCTGTTTCGTCTTGTATGCTTCTCACTTGCGTGAAGGAGTCCCAACTTTGTATTTTGTTCTCTCTTTTTTGATTATGTCGAGATATTGAAACTTGTGGTCTGAGCTCATGTAAAATATGGTGCCTCAGATGTTCCCGCGATATATAGTAATCTAGTGTTCGAAAGGTTTAGTATGTCAATTGAAATTGCGGGTATGGAATGAACTATCCCGTGTACAGTTGATTTTAGAGAATGTGAAGACGGCGATAGTTTCGTTTGATACACACCCTTTCTTCTGACATTTCGAACTACTATTGGTTGTTAGAATGTTAAGTCTGTACATTTTATGGAGAAATTTTACATCCTTGTAGGCTTTTCAGGATTGTCAACATCTTTTTGAAGAGAACTAGACTTCTAAGTTGGGATGGTTGGATCCTTCTCCATTGTGAAGTCAGTCCAGAATCAGAATATACACTATTTATTTCACAATCTGAAGTGTTAAATGATGTTATTTTACATTTTAATGGGCTTATTAATCAATCGATCATTTCAAAACTATAAAAATGAATAACTACATCTTGTTAAAGTTGGTGTGTTAAATGTTTAAAACTAATTTTGAATAAAAATTTAATGGACTTAAGTGTTCTGATGCTATTCAGTTAGTTGGAGATTTTATCAAGTTATTTCTGAAAAAAGAGGATCTATGGAATACCTATAACAATAAGTTAACAGATACCTATAACAAATAGAGTTATTTGTTTATTTCTATGAAGCCGTTTGAGTACCCTAATTTGACTTATGCAATTTCTTTTTTGATCCTGACATTATTGTTCTCATCTTTGGACCTTACTCCAGCACTGGCGATATTTAAAGCTTCACCGGAGAGACCAATTATGTATGATTTATTATCGTCTTTTATCGAAAACTCATCAGACCTACGCCGCCGTGACGTATATCGTGCTGAGAAGGAATGAAAACCGTTTAAACTTTTTAATTTGAAATTATTTTGAGACCCGACAGACGCGAGTGAAAGGAAGGCGAGAAAAATGACAAGCTGTTAAGTCCCAATGTTCTGATGCTTGGGCAGCCCCTCACTACTTGCGAAAAGGGGGGGGATCTGACTTTGCCGTCCGACTGTGAAATCCGAGTTGCCGTCCGTCCGATTTGGGTCCCTTTTCTGAATTTATCATCCGAGTTTGCGTCCCTGAGCTACCTGAGCTAGACATATGTACTTTATATATTATCCCAGTTTGAAGGTATATACATGTAGTACACGGTGACAAAAAAAAAAAAAAAGAATACTGTACGCAGCATTTTTTCAGCTTTTATCATGTAGGTACCTACAATCTGGGACTCATTTCTGAAACCACCTAATACCTATCTCTGGGATTTGAGTTCAATCCGATTATTTAAGTATAGGGAAATCATAGTTTAATCTGAATCTTGAGTTGTAAAACCCCAGCAAAAAGCCCTCTCCAATGGGTAAGTAGTTAGGGTACATAGTATGGGATGAGCGATGAAGAGTACCCATTAACCAGTAAGTATTCCATTATAAGTACTATCTGATGTACTTACGTTGTACAGACCTGAAAGGTTCCTTATGAAGCAATGAACATTAGGGCAACTCTGTTTTGTTCTGAACTTATTCAGAGTGACTCAAGTTTTTAAGTGTCATACAGTAATTAAATGTCGGAGTCTTATTACAATGCTTTGGCTTTGAAAATTCAAGTCTTAAGTGCTTTATGATGTGTGTTGAATGGACAACTTGGAGAGGAGAAAGATAATATGTTTGTATATATAGTCAAAGTAACAGAACTATTATAATTGTTTGCAGCAAGAGAAAAAGTTTAACAATACAAATACCTGTAGATTAGGATAGGTAATCCATTGTTAATTTATTCCTGTCACGAGATAAGAAGCAAATGAAAAACGGAAAAGTGTGATTTATCAAATGAGATTAATAAAGCATGAAATGAAAAGTGAAACTCTGCAATTTCATGAAACCCTTATTGTTCAAATACATACAGAAATTCAACATCAAGATAATCATGAAAAGTTCATGCCTACAACGCGGAAATACACTGCCAACAAAGTATGTCAGAATTTGCCATTGACACCACCTAAACTACGTACCACTAGATACAGATACACCATCTCAGCATTGTAAGATACCATCTCAACCTACCTCAAAACTATCAACAGTTCAAACAGAATTTGACAAAATGGGATGTCTGCATAATTATACTGCAGACATCTTCAGCTTGATGTACCATCACTCCACATTGTATGTAGCAACCACAGTCACACCACAACATGTAACACTCAACAAATATCTCTTCCATTAGATCATTCTCTGATAAAAACCAGCAGTATAATTCTAAACACGGCTATAATCACCAGAAGAAATCACTAAACTGTGCAGAATACACCAAAAGTTAATTACCTACTTGGTCCTATGTACTCGCAATGGGCTTATCTCAAAGCCCACCAAATAATGATGATAAATGATGAAATGCGATAAACGTATGATAATGATAAAGCGGAGATACCTCTGTGAGTATAAGTAAAGATATAATGGTGGGTATACAAGTGTTCCAGAGTATAAGGGTCAGCACTTTTAATACTGATGTTCACACTCCTAGCATAAAAGTTTGTAATGAAGCTCCTAAAGTGGCTTTCTCTCCACAACGTCAAGAAGTAAACAATAAACACTTGATGTTCACTAGAAATAAAACTATCAAGAAGAAATGGGCGGTGGACAACTTATAACAAAATAGAGATAAAGATCCAAATTCCATAATTAGTATCTTGAATAGTGAGAAATTCTCAAATTCTGATATACCTATACCTGCCTGGTTCAACGCGCTCGCAAAATTTCATGTTACATATATGTATTACCTATGTACCTATCTTTTTCTGAGATAACTTTAAGGAAGATCATTATAATGTCTTGATTCTATTGTTCTTGAACATATTGCAAATCATGTCCCCTATGTAAATTATTCGACAGGAATAAAAGGGATTCCCATGGTGTGCCGAATGAATTGATACCAAAGATTCAAAGGTCAACCCGTGAATGTGAGAATTTACAACAAGCACAAAACCGTGTTTTGGATCAAAGTTATTTGTTCTTTAGAGATTATTTTCGGCAATTCCTTAACTTCAGGTGCGGATTCAGGACAGTTAGATTCTGGGATTCTAAACTAAAGATTACTAAAGTCGCGTCTTTGAAAACAAGGGAGAAGGGAGGCAGATTTTATAAAAGATCATTTGTATCTTATTTTGTCATCGGCAGATACTAATATTATCTTTCCATGATGTTTCCAAATAGGTATTAAAGATGAATCAATGGAAAGCTCTGCTGAAGATTCCACAGATCCTTGTATATCCCTTCTTCATTGTGGTATCGTTTCCTTCACAGTTCGATGTTGTTAGGTAGTTGTTTGCTCATTCGGCCACACTTACCGAATATGAAGGATTGATACTTGGATGCAGGAATTCTATGATTTCTTTGTCTAGGCTAAATAAATGAGGAGTATTTCAATAAGAAACGAAGAGTACCAACCTTTCCTGAGCAACGGGCCTGACTGTTTTAGTAGTTCATAACATGATGAAATCGGGATCATCAATTTACACGTTTGCAGAATAATATAAATTAATTTATAATGTACCTAAGCTGTATTAAACGCTATATTGGGTTGAGTATAGGTTCTGACCGACCATGATTACACAAAAAACCCATCTCAAATCCCCTTTGGTGGAATCGAGAAGAAGACCAAGATGGTTGCCCTGTATAAATTGAGGTCGATACACCTTGGTAGTATTTAGGTGCTGTGATTGTGACTGCTGTGAGCATATATTCTCCTCAGATCAATATCGTCAGATTTGATTCTAAATTAAGCACGCTGTTCAACACATTCACTGTATCTCGGGGTTTTCCTCAAATGGCATGTTCAGCTTCTCAGTTCATATCATCAAAAAGTTGTTTCAAATTTTGCTGATATCATTGTTATCTTTCATACACCTACATATTTAAGTCCGGAAATCAACAATAATTGAGGGTTAGACCGGCCGGTGATGCGAGTATTTTCAAAGTTTTAGGTAATTCATTGGATTGTGGTCTATCTAGTGTAAGTTTTTCAGATAAGGAAGAAATTTTCGGACTACAATTTATAAAATAATATTTGATATTACAATAATTATTCTAGTTTGCGGATAATTGCTCGCAGTGTCCGTGTTAAATTGAAACCTGTTTAATGTTTTCCTCATTTGGGATTGATGTTGGGTATTTTGTTATTTATAATGCATGAGAATGAATGCAACTTTCATGATGATGCTTTGGCAATCAGTATTACATCCAACATCAGAGTTGTCAGGAATGTTGGTCGCAAATATCAAAGTTCCGGGCTTTTAACAGACAGAAAGGGCACTGAGGCAAGGGTAAGAAATGAAAATGGAAATGGCACTAATAGTTGGTTCTTCAAACATGTGACAACCATTTTCAAATATCCACCTAAAGCTAAAGAGATTTGAACACTCAGAATGAAGATTTCTGCTAAACTTTCATTGGAATTAGAAGGCAGTAGGCAGCAAGCGTAAAGAAACTATGAAAATCATGCCATTATTGATATTAACACAAATGATAATATCACTAATATGTCAAGGGCCAAGCGTCATAGTGACGTTCTTTAGCAAACTTTACATTTCTTCTTCAAAGATGATATTGATGAAATGGAATTAAGTTCAACAAACTTGAGCAATACAACACCAAGTGATGGTTCCATTACTTTCAAGACGTATAATGAAGACATTATAGGAGTTCATACCCCCTGGTAGGTACTCTAATTAAGCCATATTTGGTTTTCTTGGTTAGAAGCTCCGTTCCAGTTTAGATCTAATTTGATAAGTCCATAAACGCGGCGGGATTCTTTGATGAATCGATGAGTGTAGGTATATTAGGTTGGTGTCGGTACATATATTAGATTGATGTAGTTATCTGGTGTATTGTTCTGCTGGTGAATGAATGAGCCCCTGGAGATGTAGGTATACGTAGAGTAAGATGAGACTTCTGCAGAGAACAAGGGTGACTGGGAAACCGTCAATTTACATGCCCATTGTATAATAGTAAGGATAAGGTATGAATCAGTAAAGCAGCATAGCACATCGTTAATATATTTATTTTGTGGTCATGTTTCTCAAGACTGATTGTACCACTATCATCCTTGCAACAATCTGTGGAAAGTAGGTGCCTTCGAAGTCATACCGATTAAACTAATTGAAGAAAACTGCTGTAAACTTGTTAGAAAGAAGAGCACCCAGAGTATGTCAAACAATACAAGTACTTCAATCACTTAACAAGTATAATAGTAAGGATAAGGTATGAATCAGTAAAGCAGCATAGCACATCGTTAATATATTTGTGGTCATATTTCTCAAGACTGATTGTAGCACTATCATCCTTGCAACAATCCGTGGAAAGTAGGTGCCTTCGAAGTCATACCGGTTAAACTAATTGAAGAAAACTGCTGTAAACTTGTTAGAAAGAAGAGCACCCAGAGTATGTCAAACAATACAAGTAGCAAGGATTTCTTGAGGGATTGTAATTGAAGGTCACCATGCCAATATAGGAAAACCTACATTTCTTACTGATAAAGAAACAGAACCAATAATTATCCTAGACCCAGACCCAACATGCTAATGTATCTGGGCCTTGGACAATCGATAGTGATGGGACACTTTAGAGGGGAATCTCGACTCCAGGAAATGAAATTCAGTCGGTCGGTCCTAAAACAATTGAACACTACTACAATAATGATTCTTTGAACACTACGTATAGAATAAGGAAAGATTAAACCTTTTTAGTCCGTCCTTCCTTTATTATTACAATAGTAATAAAAAGGTATAAGGGACGGACTATTGTATTCGCTTC
>NW_007382011.1:0-9914 GCF_000475195.1 Diaphorina citri | reverse complement strand
TGATGATGATGATGATGATGATGATGATGATGATGATGATGATGATGATGATGATGATGATGATGATGATGATGACTTGGTATTATAACGTTGTTTTCAATGAAACTTACATAGAACATAATAATACTCATTATTTATTTTTTACATAGCACCCTAGGTATTTATTTGTGTCAAAAATACTAAGCGTCTGACAGGGTCGTTGTATTGAAGCCATGTGTTTACATGCTCTGTTAGACAAATTTTCTGAAACGCTCACACTGTTGTCAGACAAGTAAGCGCAACTGATCTATTCAATGGAATAGAATAGAATTCACCCCAAAGACGCTTTTGGAAACCTCCAGTATTGGTTCCTTGTCGTTAAACCCTCAAAAGTATTTGGCAACCAGCCAGAGGCTGGCCGATTGTTTATGTATGTTTTTAAAAAATATATAATCTCTTCTTCTTCTTCTTCTTCTTCTTCCAATAAACAGCTTTATCATTAAGTAGTAAGTACTTCTCCAGACAATAACAGCTCGCAGGTTATAAAAACATACTTAATATACATTATACAGGTCGGTTCCAATATAAAGTAGGTATCTACCTACATCTCACGATTTTAAAATGAGTCAAAGTAACCACTATAGGCGAGGTTAATCATCCTAAGAACTCCATTACAGTTCCCTCTACAAAAAAAAAAAAAAAAAAAAAAAAAAAAAAAAAAAAAAAAAAAAAAAAAAAAAAAAAAAAAAAAAAAAAAAAAAAAACACAAAACCAAAACATGTATGAATTCGGTCCGATTGCAAAAAGGTTATGTATGAATTCGGTCCGATTGAAGAAAGGTTATGCATGAATTCGGTGCCCTAATACCTGCCCTGGTGATCAGATAATACACTGACCGGCAAAATTACCCGGCCGCTCGTATTTTTTGGTTTTTCTCAAACTGCTGTTCAGTGTTCAATTTTTTTTGGGAAAACCATCATTAATGTTATTTGTTGTAAGGTTTAAAACTTATTCCGCAAGACCGCATACCTACATAATCTGCGAGTAAAAAAAGAAAAATCAAAAACAAGGATCAGTTTTTTGCTGAAAATGCATGTTTCTGGAGATAAATGTTAACGTAACTTTTTTCTCAATATTTTTACACCATCTTTGAACCAGGTGCTTTAGAAAAGAACACAGAACATTAATTTATTACTGGTAAAAATTAGAAAAATTCCCTGAGCCCCAACCGGAACTTTTTCAAAGAAGTCCTTGTTTGCCCTATGGTATGGTAAAAAAGGAACGATCTTTAAAAAGTTCCGGTTGGGGCCTAGAGAGTTTTTCTAATTTTTACCAGTAGTAAATCATTGTTCTGTGTTCTTTTCTAAAGCACCTGGTTCAAAGATGGTGTAAAAATATTGAGGAGAAAAAAAGTTACGTTAACATTTATCTCCAGAAACATGCATTTTCAGCAAAAAACTGATCCTTGTTTTTGATTTTTCTTTTTTCACTCGCAGATTTATGTAGGTATGCGGTCTTGCGGAATAAGTTTTAAACCTTACAACAAATAACATTAATGATGGTTTTCCCGAAAAAAATTGAACACTGAACAGCAGTTTGAGAAAAACCAAAAAATACGAGCGTCCGGTTAATTTTGCCGGTCAGTGTAGTCTAGACATTCTCTGTAGACGAAGAGTAAACAATGAAAGTTTCACATTGAAAGTTCAAGGGATCAGATGGAAAGGCAACTTTCTTTTGATAGGATAATTTTGTCAGGACTAAAGGCTGACGCACCAGTACTTAGAGTTATCTACATATATTTGTATGGTCTGTTTTGTATGGTCTGTTATGGTGTGTTTTGCTTTGTTGTTTGGATTAATCGGTTTGTTTTGCTAGAAGGTTTTGTGTGTTAACAAGAATTGTTTAACAAAATTCTACAAGTACAAGAGCCGCTAAAGCTGTCAGTCACAGTAACATAATTATTGTAAGCAGAGCTTTACGACTGTTGTGTACACTCCTCGAGTATCTAACGCGAGCCCTTGTATACAGGGTGTTTCAGAAAATTGTGGATGATTAATGACTCTTCTATTGTGGGAGGGTCAACTTTTTTTTGTTTTTTCAACAACCGGAGACGGAACTTTTCTTCTGAGTTGCACGCCCCTGATGGTTTCCAGCTCTTTAATCTCACAAAAGTCATTTTTCCCTCGAGAGAGAGAGAGAGAGAGAGAGAGAGAGAGAGAGAGAGAGAGAGAGAGAGAGAGAGAGGGAGAGAGATCTGGATGGATTTTTTTTCTCCAAAATGGAAGGAGAGAGAAAGTGAAGGGAGTGAGGGTGTATTAGTATGAGTGAGAGAGAGAGAGAGAGAGAGAGAGAGGCTGCATTTCTATTTTAAGGAGAGAGTGATACTTTGGTTATTTTATTTTTATGTAATTAAAGCGTGGGTTCCCCCCTGAAATGGGTCATTGAACGTCCGGTTAAAAGCACCATTTTGAAGAACACCCTGTCTGTGTATGCACACACCCACCAGTATTTTTTTCTCGTCTAGATACCCGTATGTATGTTTCATACCCATTCTACCATTCACATCCAGGGTCGTTTACACTCCGACTGGCTAACTCCAATAATGGGCCCCTACTCGACCTTTTTTTTTGACAAGAATTTGCATTTTTCTTTTAGGAAAACGAATCGGTTCTCTTTTGGAAACTGAAATAGCGCCTGTACTAAACCGTAGGGGGTCGAGTGGTTTGGAACACATCATGCCTATGCCTTCAGGCACACTCCATTTGTCAAGGGTCTAGGTTTTCCTTGCCCTTGGCATCAATTTAATTTAATTTGAAGAAACCATAGGAAATCCAAGATAGGGCGCCATCAGAATCGGTTCCGTTTTTGAAAGTTTCCCGAATGGAAAATACACTTTAGGTAGTCGTATGTATTTTATTTTCATTTCAAACATATACGGAAGAAAATTGGATTATAAGGATTGCTAATGTATCTAAGTTGATAAATAAATATGTAAAGAAAATTGGTTTTAAAAGGTTTCCTAATGTATGCATTTTTTACTTTCCTTATCCTATAGGAAGGAAAGTAATGTAATCAGGTCAAATTTTCGATGGTCAGTTTTTAGTGCCAAAACACGTTTAGAGGTGAATACCCTAATTATGTTTGTGACAAGGAATTGTAAACATCATCAGCAGCAAGATAGTCTCTAGTTAATACATATACGGAAGAAAATTGAATTATAAGGATTGCTAATGTATCTAAGTTGATAAATAAATATGTAAAGAAAATTGGTTTTAAAAAGTTTCCTAATGTATGCATTTTTTTACTTTCCTTATCCTATAGGAAGGAAAGTAATGTAATCGGGTCAAATTTTCGATGGTCAGTTTTTAGTGCCAAAACACGTTTAAGCATAAGCTTAACTACACCCAAGACTAATCCTCAGGAAAAGAGAAATATGGGCCCAAACTAGCCATGTAGACAGTGGATTCCTCTGATTATCTTCATCCAAAATAATAATAGAAAGTAAAAATTACATTTCAGGAAAGCAGAGTCGTTTGTGAAAACCTGAAAAATACCCTAATTATAATTGTAAACATCATCAGCAGCAAGATAGTCTCTAGTTAATACAATATATGGAAGAAAATTGGATTATAAGGATTGCTAATGTATCTAAGTTGATAAATAAATATGTAAAGAAAATTGGTTTTAAAAGGTTGGTGGCATTTTGCCACTTTTTGGCGGTTTTAGGTGTCATTTAACAATAGAACGGTAAGAGCTAGAGACTTGAAATTTGGTATGTAGCTGTCAAATGTGACAAGAATGCTTTGGTCAAGTGTCTGTAAACAAAATATCTCGAGAACGGTAAGAGCTAGAGACTTGAAATTTGGTATGTAGCTGTCAAATGTGACACGAAACTTTTGGTCAAGACCGGTACAACGCTTGGCGGCATTTTGCCGCTTTTTGGCGGTTTTAGGTGTAATTTAACAATATCTCCGGAACGGTATGAGCTAGAGACTTGAAATTTGGTATGTAGTTCGCAAATGTGACAAGGATGCAACACAAAAAGTTTGGTTGAGTTAGTTGCTACACTTGGCGGTATTTTGATCGCTCTTGAACAGATTTCGACCGTTATTTGGCGGTCTGAAATTTGGTATGTAGTTCGCAAATGTGACAAGGATGCAACACAAAAAGTTTGGTTGAGTTAGTTGCTGCACTTGGCGGTATTTTGACCGCTCTTGAACAGATTTCGACCGTTATTTGGCGGTCTTCAGCTATACCGACTAAACGGTTAGAGATATTGTAAAAGTTAGGGTAAAAGAACACTCAAATAAGTATCATTCAATAGGATAAGGAAAGTCGTGTGATGTTCACAACAGATTTTTTTTTTTTTTAAAACGGTTAGAGATATTGTAAAAGTTAGGGTAAAAGAACACTCAAATAAGTATCATTCAATAGGATAAGGAAAGTCGTGTGATGTTCATATCAGATTTTTTTTTTTTATTCAAATTCCATCAGCGGTACAAACAGTACTCCCGTACTGCCTTTGTTGGCCTCGGAAGTAAACACAAAAATCTTGTTAAAAAAAGCAATCAAAAGTGAGAAAGATGAGAGAGAGAGAGAGAAAGAGAGAGAGAGAGAGTAAGATTAAGGTGTATAAAAAAAATAAAAAAAAAAAAAAAAAAAAAAAAAAAAAAAATGCACCCTATTGTCTTGCTAAAGATTTGACCTACCCGAATGTGCTTATTGTTCTAACAAACTCAAAGAGTACAAATGTCCCTTTCCCTCCCCTAGGAGGTTGTAAAGGAACACAAGGTTTGTATTATTCTCAAGCACCATTACTAACATTATCTTACAGGGTGGTTCATCAGGTGAAAAATTACGATATACAGGGTAAAGAGAAAACGTTTGGCTGGTTAGGTACTTTGAAATTAGTAGAAACTAGAAAATAACCAGTGACATTGCCAGTATAATAAAAAGATTTAGAATTGAAACTAAAAAGATTTAGGTATGTATATTCATCCAAACTTAGTTTGTTATTGGATTATGAAAGATGGAAAATATTCTAATTCTTCTAAATATTCTAAAATTTCAAAGTTCGAATGATAAGGTTCGTTCTCGGAACAGCTGGCTTACTCCTATCCTATCCGTGTATAGCACAAAGCTTTCGCCGAAAATGTTGAAATTTGGCCACCTGTGGAGATAGTATCTACCTTTTTTCAATACACTTCTTGTGTTACACATGAATGTGTGCTGTCTGGGTTATTTGACTTTATGAGATTCGTAGATTAGCATAAGCTTAACTACACCCAAGACTAATCCTCAGGAAAAGAGAAATATGGGCCCAAACTAGCCATGTAGACAGTGGATTCCTCTGATTATCTTCATCCAAAATAATAATAGAAAGTAAAAATTACATTTCAGGAAAGCAGAGTCGTTTGTGAAAACCTGAAAAATACCCTAATTATAATTGTAAACATCATCAGCAGCAAGATAGTCTCTAGTTAATACATATACGGAAGAAAATTGAATTATAAGGATTGCTAATGTATCTAAGTTGATAAATAAATATGTAAAGAAAATTGGTTTTAAAAGGTTTCCTAATGTATGCATTTTTTACTTTCCTTATCCTATAGGAAGGAAAGAAAATTTAGGAAGGCTGAAAAGAGAAAATGGAAATTTTTCAAAAAACCCGACAAAGGTCGAAAGCGTGTGGCCCGCACATTATTATCATCTTTGTAGGCATTGTAGGCTGATAATAAACTTGATAATATTATCATGATAATAACAGTGTCTAATAATAGAATATTGAGCTCTTCTCAGACAGAGTGGTTCAAAGAGTTACGTTTCTACTAGGATTGGTACCTAATTTCATTTTACATAAATTTCCTAAATTCGTGCCAATAGGTATTAGGCAAGTCTTTTATTATTATTTTTTTTTCAACCTACGTTTGCAATCCACTTACCTTTTTCTTTTGATATTTAAGATTGTTATAAAACCGTGCTTAACTCAGTCAAAGACAATAATACCTACTTATAACGAATATCTAAATGGGTAAGTAGAGCATTCAAATGAAAAAATAATGATAAAAAGAGAAGGATTTCAAAGGAGGAGAAAAATAAGAAGGCTCCTTAACCTTTTCTTTGCTCTCGTTTCGACTTGAGTAAATATTAATTCGAAATACTTAATTAAGAAAAGGTAAGAGTCGTCGAAATGTCAACTAACCTTTTCTTTGCTCTCGTTTCGACTTGAGTAAATATTAATTAGAAATACTTAATTAAGAAAAGGTAAGAGTCGTCGAAATGTCAACTAAAGGTATTCATCTTGAGTTTGGCAACCGTGGAAAATGATTGATCCTAATCAAATTTTACTTGGCAACACTGGGAATACAAAAGTCCTTTTACGTTAGTACCCTCATTTTTTTCTAAGAATTTTATGGAAAAAGTTTTTTCTTCTCATTTTCTTATTAAGATTCTTTATTGGCTGTAATTCAATGCAGGCACACAAGAAGGGATATTTGATTGTCATAACTTTCTCCTTTCACTTTGAGGTGTACCTATGTAGTTTTTCATTTTATTTTAATCAGGACAACAGTAGTACTCTCATGAACATACATGATCTCTTGGTACAATTGAAAACATTTTCTAAGCTTCACTGAACCATTCGTTTTATTACTAGACTTAGCTCCTAACCTATGCCATGGTTGAAAATTAGCAACATGTGTACGAAGTACGAGGGGTTGCGAAGTGATAATGTACTAGTAGGTACCTATAGTGTTTTTACCTTATTACTAAAAACTATTTAAACACCCTATAACTGTTTTATTTATCCTTCCTCCATTTCTGATGCACCCTTTGTTTTCCTGTAATAATTATTATCTCTATTTTCCAGTGAAAGAACACTCTTCAACTTTCTCTCCTATATATTTCAAACTTATTAGTTATGAACTCCTTTGTGGCCTTGGCTCCCGAAACTGTAATTTGAAATCGTCTGTGCTATACTCCTTTTACTATACTTTCCTTATTATAGGTACATAGGAATATAGGTTATAAGGAAAGTAATGTATTTGTCCTTATAGAGAGAAAGAGAGAGAGAGAGAGAGAGAGAGAGAGAGAGAGAGAGAGAAAGAAAGAGAGACAGAAAGAGAGAGTTTAGTTTTTGATAAAGTTATATCAGTTTTCCAATTACGAAATTCATGTGACAAGAATGTTTGAACTATCTCTTACACTCTTACAGGGTGTCCCACCAGCCCACCACTACAAAACTAACTTTGTCATACTTCTCCTCTTCCTTATTCTTTTTCTCCTCTCCCTCCGTTTTCTTTACTCATTCTCCTCCTCCCCATTGTAGTCTTCTCCTTTTTCTTCTTCTTCGTCGTCTTCTTCTTCTCCTCCTTCTTCCTCTTCTTCTTCTTCTTCTTCTTCTCCTCCTTCTTCTTCTTCTTCTCCTTCTTTTTCTTCTTCCTCCTCTTCTTCTTCTTCTCCTTCTTCTTCTTCTTCTCCTCCTCCTTCTTCTTCTTGTACTTCTTCTCCTTTTTTGTATTCTTCTCCCACTCTCTTCTTCTTGTTCCTTTTTCTTGTTCTCCCTCTCCCTCCTTTCTTCTTCCTGTTCCTCTATTCAATTTGCTATTATTCCATGTTCGCCTATCTTGATTTATGCCTCTAGCATCGTTTTTCAGGAGTCGAAATTATTCGTATTTCCTAATTGCTTTGATGTGAGTACATTGGGCACCTAAATATTTTTATAAGGAAAAATTTAAAGGACACAAAAAAAAGGCGGTTATGTTCAACGAGGTACAAGAAAGTGAAGAGAACGGAGGTGATTCACCTTTTGAGGAGGAACAAAATGGTTGAATTGTACTTACCTTTTACCTTTATATAGTAGGTCTGCACCAAATAGATATGTATGTATGTATGGTCTGGCCGCAAAACCAGTGCCACTTTAAACAGTTCAGAGCACAATTTCGTCTCTCTTCAAAAATCTTCAAACATGGCGTACTTTGAAAACATAACGTAAAATGTACCCCAGATGAGTAGGAGTATTAACTCTGAATCTCATCCTCCATTGGGAGGCAGCCTCACGGATTCTAATGCAGATCACTTGCTGGACTTCGCAGTCACCAGAGAAACGCCATCTGTAGAAGAACATTGGAGGAGCAGGAATCGTCGGCCACGACGGATACCTAGATCATGTATGTACCGTACCCACAAAAATATTAATTTCAAGAAGAGCTTCTTTCATTATTTTTCCCCTACGGCTTCCTATTGGTAGGTATCAGTCGATATTATTCTAAATTATGTGATGCCAACATTGTATTTTCATATCTACCAATACCTACCCTTGAGATTTTTTTATTCAAATCAAGAAGGAGAAGAAGACGAAGACGAAGAAGGAGAAGAAGAAGAAAAAGAAGAAGAAGAAGAATAAGAAGAAGAAAAAGAAGAAGGAGAAGAAGAAGAAGAAGAAGAAGAAGTAGAAGAAGAACGTCAACAAAAAGAACAAGGGATGAGGTCTCTATCAATTTTTGTTCACAGTTCATTCATATTTCATGGAGAGCCGATGCCGATGGTTTTTCCGTTTCCGCCTTTATGGTTTCTTGTGGAGGAAAAAAAAATAATAATAAAAAAAAAGGATAAAGAAAATCCTCTCTTATTTTCACTGACCCTTTCGCTAACATTACTCGGGAGGGATATCAATAGTGGTGACTTGGAGCGACGACCTTTTCATGGCGTTTCTCTGTAAATAACACAACACCTTCATCAGAAAATACAATTTTGCTGGGTGGAAGGAGAAGAAGGAATTTGAGGACTTAATGAAGGAAGGGAGACAAGGGAGACATACGAGTACATACTGGCATTCAAAGAATTGACGATTTCGAAAGGGTCAGAAGAAGAAGGAGGAGGAGATGAAGAAGACAAAGAAACACCTTCATCAGAAAATACAATTTTGCTGGGTGGAAGGAGAAGAAGGAATTTGAGGACTTAATGAAGAAAGGATGGAAGGGAGACAAGGGAGACATACGAGTACATACTGGCATTCAAAGAATTAACAATTTCGAAAGGGTCAGAAGAAGGAGGAGGAGATGAAGAAGACAAAGAAGGAGGAGGAGAAGAAGAAGAAGAAGACTGAAGTCCAAAGGTTTCCGACTGATTGATTTCTTTTTGTTTCTCCTACACGTAACACTTCTTTTTGTTCAACAATAACACCTTCATCAGAAAATACAATTTTGCTGGGTGGAAGGAGAAGAAGGAATTTGAGGACTTAATGAAGAAAGGATGGAAGGGAGACATACGAGTACATACTGGCATTCAAAGAATTGACGATTTCGAAAGGGTCAGAAGAAGGAGGAGGAGATGAAGAAGACAAAGAAGGAGAAGAAGAAGAAGAAGAAGAAAAAGAAGAAGAAGAAGAAGAAGAAGAAGAAGAAGAAGAAGAAGAAGAAGAAGAAGAAGAAGAAGAAGACTGAAGTCCAAACTGCAGTCCATATTTGGTGGTTTCCGACTGATTGATTTCTTTATGTTTCTCCTACACGTAACACATTTTTTGTTCAACAATTCTACACGTAGTAGGTACTTACCTTTGTAGGTAAGATGCTGGGAGGTTGTAAAGAAACACAAGGTTTATATTATTCTCAAGCACCATTACTAACATTATCTTACAGGGTGGTTCATCAGGTGAAAAACTATGATATACAGGGTAAAGAGAAAACGTTTGGCTGGTTAGGTACTTTGAAATTAGTAGGAACTAGAAAATAACCAATGACATTGCCAGTATAACAAAAAGATTTAGAATTGAAACTAAAAAGATTTAGGTATGTATATTCATCCAAACTGAGCTTGTTATTGGATTATGAAAGATGGATAATGTATTCTAGAATTTAAAAGTTCGAATGATAAGGTTCGTTCTCGGAACAGCTGGCTTACTCCTATCCTATCCTCCTCCTCCTCCTCAATTTCGG
>NW_007382010.1:7588-9901 GCF_000475195.1 Diaphorina citri | reverse complement strand
ACGTTCAACTAAGGTATATCGATTGACGGGGGTTTCACCATTCATTCGGCTACAAAAGCTACCCTCCTCCTCCTCATATTAACCTCAGCCTAAGTGGGACTTGGAAAATTCAGCGCAAAATCCTATCCAGATAAAGATAGATGGTCTCCTATCCAGATAAATCACGCGTAATGTTACTTAACTTCAGTGATCCAGTAACTGCTACATTGAAAATGTCATCGCCGCTGCCTTCATTTGCAGCTGCTATCGGGGCTAATAATTATATGCTGATGCAATTATATCGATCTGCAGTTTGCAATTCACCCCGATGAAGTCAATATGTTTATGACACTTTAGCACAATCGAATGCTGACAGGTCTGTAGAAGCTAGCACTTATTGAAAATTAACCCTCAACTGATGCAATTATATCGATCTGCAGTTTGCAATTCACCCCGATGAAGTCAATATGTTTATGACACTTTAGCACAATCGAATGCTGACAAGTTTGTAGAAGCGAACACTTATTGAAAATATTAACCCTCATTGAGTTCGGTTTGGAAAGAAACGTTAAATGTGGGTCAAACCCCTTTTCTCCCTCCTCAAGAGGTTTGATAGAGGGAACTGTAAATACGGGAGGTCTTATCGTCCCGAAATCAAAGAGAGGAGGACAGGATTGGCCGTTCCGAGAACAAACCTTATCTCTTTTGTGCCTTTAAATGTAAAATGAGGAAAAAAAGTTTTCAATTCGGAAAGATAGTAGATGGGGAAGGAATAGAGGAAAGGAATAGGGAAGAAGGGAAGAAGACAAAGGGAAAAGAAACGGGAGAAGTAGGAGAGGAGGAAATGGGGGGTTTAAAGAAAAGAAATAAAGAGTAGAACAAAGGATAGGGGTAGGTACATTAAACTTTTGAACCTGTAAACAGCATCTTTTGTTTTTATCACATCCTGT
Organism: Diaphorina citri; assembly: GCF_000475195.1. Taxonomy (NCBI): domain Eukaryota; kingdom Metazoa; phylum Arthropoda; class Insecta; order Hemiptera; family Psyllidae; genus Diaphorina; species Diaphorina citri. Next base: position 8,972 of record NW_007382010.1, on the reverse strand, counting down.
TGAGTCCTGTGTAGAAATGAACTCTGGAGAAATGGTGCCTCCACTAACCCCATTTCCCTGAAAGCCTGGTACAGGAACGACACGGTCTTTTCGAGTTGTATTAAACCTCGTGAGGAAAATAACTACTGAGTACTGAGTTGAAATTGGGAATCAATCCGGAAGAAATGAAGCAAGCGGCTCTGGAGAGAGGAGAATGGGCAGCTGCTGTGACACAGGCATACAAAAGAGGGAAAAGGAAGAGAATAAAAAGAAAAGAAGAGGGAAAGGGGAATAGCCTAACGGTTTTCAAGGTGGGGGAGGTAGAGTGGAAGATGAAGAAGGAAGAGAAGAGGAGGAGGTGGAAAGAAAAGAGGAATAGAGAAGAGAAAGAGGGAGAAAAGAGGAGGAAGAGCAGGCACCAGCAGCAAAGGTGGATGAGGAGGAGGGTCTCTAAATAGGGTTAAAAATAGAGGCTTCTAAGTAGCTCAGAAAACCTTAACCCAGTTATGTGGTTACTGGAGTTGAAGAGAGAGGAGAAAGAGAGTTTGACCCCCTTACTGGAGATAAATGATTGGGAGGATTTGTTTGTTAGTCAGGTGGAAATGGGAGGTGCCGTTGCGTAAATTTATTTATTTCATTAATCCCACGTCTCCACAGGAGAAGTGTGGTCCAGTCCAATCTTCTTATAAGCATCTTTGAAGTAGGAAAATTCCGACAAACGAGGATGTTTAATTCGGAGTACACGACTCAAAGACTGTGGTGAAACCTTATCGGGAATAACAGTGTTGTCTTCCACCCCTGGATAGGTTACAATAGATCTCCGCTATTTATTGGTAATTGTGTTTTATTACCGTCCGTAATCGTCATTTTTTTTTTTTTTTTTTTTTTTTTTGGATAAAACTTCCCTTTAAAAACGGGAGACTCTTAAAGCTTAAAAGCTTTATCCACGTTTCTGCAAAAAATAGGGTTGAACCGGTTTTTAATACGCAACCAAAAGGGAGGAGGGAGGAAGAGGAAAGACACTTTATGTTTTTACACAAAAACTTTTCAGGGAGAAAGGGAGGAGGGAGGAGGAGGAGGGGGGAGGAGGAGGAAGGTTTCCTGATCCGCTCCAAAAAGGGAAGTTTTCAGTACACCCGTTACAAGCTATTTAAAGTTTCATTTTAGGAGAAACCCACGACTCCTAGTCGTTAGCCGTAAATATACCAATCATAAACCTAAGTACTCCTTTCCAATCCAGGAAATCGAGGATTCTAGTATGGCAGTATAAACGAAAAGTGAAACTAAAACCCGTTTACTGTTAGCTTCAGCGCGGGGAAAATTTTAATTAAAATCTTGTATAGTGGTCTTAAAAGTTGATGAAAAAGAAATGAATTAAGAACCGACGCCGGAATTGCTGGGTATT
>NW_007382010.1:0-1455 GCF_000475195.1 Diaphorina citri | reverse complement strand
ACCCATGTGTGAAAGTACTATAAAAGACTTATTAAAAGTGTTACTTTTTGAGCAGCGGGGGGGCCACTTCAAGATCACGTAAAAAAAGCTATAGTTGTGGGGCAGTTAGTGAGCAACGACTTTGAACCATTTTAAACACTGATAACAAAGGGAGTCAAAAATGTGAACGGACTGTCAAAGTGACAGCACAAACCTATGTATTTCGGAAAAAAAAAAAAAAAAAAAAAAAACATGTATAGGTACTAGGTATACGAGTCGTACAAAAATGTGTAGGTAACAGGTATCTTGGGATTTTGTGGGACCAAATGTGTAGAAGTTGAAATAGGAACTAGGTATTTATTTTAGAACTTTTTTAAATAATAAATTTTATTGTCGACTCAACCATTTAATAAAAAATAGTATTGGGTTCTACCTGTCTTTGTTTCTTCGCAATTTTCACCTTTTTTCACATCTTGCCTCACGTAAGGAGGAAGAATAAAAATAATACAAAAGTCCGTCCCTTATACCTTTTTATTACTATTGTAATAATAAAGGAAGGACGGACTGAAAACTTTCATCATATTTTCTTAGCAACGTTTACTAGTTTTCACACAAGTAGGTACCTGGGTATAGGTAGTACCTACTGAAAGTTTTCCATGAATTCGAATAAATTTGGAAAAATTCTTGGAACTAATTTGGGTTCGTAAAAAAGGAGAAAAGTTTGAAATTTTTTTAGCTGTTAGAGAACTTATAATAGGAAAAAAGTACTAGACTTACAGACCTAAGTAATCTAATTTATCCAATCAATGACATCTTGTTTGATAGGGTTTTAAAGTCACTGTACATACAACTAAGGTATATCGATTGACGGGATGTTTCACCATTCATTCGGCTACAAAAGCTACCCTCCTCCTCATATTAACCTCAGCCTAAGTGGGACTGGGAAAATTCAGCACAAAATCCCGCCCAGATGGTCTCCTATCCAGATACTAATCACGCGTAATGTTACTTAACTTCAGTGATCCATTAACTGCTACATTGAAAATGTCATCGCCGCTGCCTTCATTTGCAGCTGATATCGGGGCTAATAATTATATGCTGATGCAATTATATCGATCTGCAGTTTGCAATTCACCCCGATGAAGTCAATATGTTTATGACACTTTTCCCTGAAAGCCTGGTACAGGAACGACACGGTCTTTTCGAGTTGTATTAAACCTCGTGAGGAAAATAACTACTGAGTACTGAGTTGAAATTGGGAATCAATCCGGAAGAATGGAAGCAAGCGGCTCTGGAGAGAGGAGAATGGGCAGCTGCTGTGACACCGGCATATTATGGTCGTTAAGGCCGCAGCCAAGAATAAGTAAGAAAAAAGTAGTTGAAATTCTGGTGATTTTCTAAAATTTATTTTAAAAGGGGCGCGACTTCGATTGTCATTTGCCCAAAATCAAAGTGAAAAAGCGATAATGACGGTAT
>NW_007382009.1:9932-19913 GCF_000475195.1 Diaphorina citri | reverse complement strand
CAAAATAACCCACTCTCACCTCTTCAGAAGAGAAGAGCGTCCAACGTGTGAACAGTGCCAAGTATCCATGACAATCGAACATATCCTGATCTCGTGCAGAAATATGCGTTTTTTTTCTGCTGAACAATACTTTTTTTCTGCATAAAGTTTTTTTGTAGAGCACGTTTTGTATTCGTTATTGTATTTATTTGCTGGAACAACATGGCTCGTACGGTCGATGCCTTCTTGTCATGCGATGTGAAACTAGAAAATCATATCAGTTCTATGTAGCAAATAATCGAAGAAGGAAAACTTCATCATTTATTTCAAAGAATGCTTGAGAGACACACATTTATCATTATGACAGTCATAGGCATGATTATTGACGGGGCGGAGCCAGGGCTTTTACTCATTAAAGGTTGGAAATTGGTTGTTGAGGGAATCAGAAGAAATTTCCTGCAAGTGCGTAAATGTGTATATTATCCACTGTCCATGCTATGGCAGTTGTCGTTCATCTTAGAGATTACTTATTTTCCTTGTCCAGATTGATTTTGTTTTCTGCCAAATTGCCAAATTTAGATTATATCTATAAGTAAGTATATATGTTACATGTACAGGTATTACTTTTCTTAATCTAATTAATCTGTTGCCTGACATCACACCAAGACCATGCTCCCTCCGGTTCCTATGGACCTCACTGTATGATTAGTTCTTTGCTAGTTTCTCCTCGGCAAATGACGAAAGAGAAGCTTTGAGTGCAGAGATCAAAGCTGGAAGATGAGTTGAATGAGATCTTCTACAGTTGAAGAGTATTTTGCTAGATGGAAAGTCACACAGAGGAAAAATAAAAGGAATTTTTACTTGGGTTTTGGAAAATGCGGAAATGAAATCTAATGAACAATACTTTTTTTCTGCATAAAGTTTTTTTGTAGAGCACGTTTTGTATTCGTTATTGTATTTATTTGCTGGAACAATATGGTTTCCGATGAACTTCCATTTCCAAAATCTCGACTTTGTGTACTTCCTTCATCAGTTCCTTTTCGGTTCACGTTCGGAATCCTTGATTCCCATGGTGATCACTGATCATGTACAAGGCTTTGTAATTTGAGACGGTAAAGATAGAAACACACTGCCCTCACGTCAACTGAGGATAGTGTGTATCTACCTTTAGTTTACAGTATTAAAAGAAGCAAAGAGCTTTCGATTGTTTCCAATAGGATATCAACAAACTTGAGTCATGTGGCACAACTGTACACAAAACTACTCTTACATTTCATTGCTTCTTTAGAAAGGGCAATAGCCATTCTATTCATCCCTGGATTCCATTCATCTCAGAGTCATCTCATAGTTTAGTGAAGCTTTGCGTAGTCTGTGTCTTCATCTTGATTTTGTTTCTTAAATGTCTCCAAACATATTCCCATTCAATTAACAAAATCAGGAAAGACTTCCGAAGGACGTGTCCCCTCACCTGGTGAACCTCTCAGTGACTCGGTATTATTTCCCTTCTTCTCTCTTCTGAATGACTATAATTTCCATTATTAACGTGACAACAATACTCTCTGTCCCTGTATAGTAGTCCCATTTGATGACACCATTATTCTAATTTATGACTTTTGATACGCCAGCTTAGCCGGGTTTGCTCTCCGGAGATGTTCTTTATAGTCATCAACACTTCTATTTGTTTGCCGGGTGCTCTATGGTGGTCATCTTCTGCCACACATCACGACCAGCATCTTCTTGTGGTCTCTCGATTGTTATTCCATTAAGTTGGTAGTGCGTCTGCCTTGTAAGCGCTAGGCCGCGGGTTCGATTCCCGCCCAGGGCGGATTTTATCCTGATGGTATAATGTTCGTCCTCGGAACGGCTGGCTTTCTCCTATCTTGTCTTCCTTCTCTCTTCAATTTCGGGACGATAAGACCATAGCAGTTACAGTTCCCTCTGTCAAACCTCCTTAAAAAAAAATTCTAGGTATGTAATAAGGTACCCGTCCATTATATCAGCAACTCATCACGCTCAGTAGTGGAAAAAGCTTCTAACCTAGGTCTGTCAGACCGTCTGAGAGACCTGGGTCTGAAGATTTTTTACATTCCAAAGAGACGGTCTGAGTGTGAGTGGCTGGCATTACCTTCACAAGACAAAAGAAGTGTCAAAAGTCATTCAAACGAAATACGTCGAAATAATTATTACATTTTACCTCGCACATTGCATACTTAAATAAATGTAAGGTGTTCATACAAATGACCCAATTAGTAATAATTACAATGTAACATGATATTGGGTAAGTATGTACTACCTATGTACAAAATCAGCACATCAGTTAACTACGTATCTATACCTATGTCAATAAGAAGCGTGTTAACTTTTCTGTTAAACCGATAATACAATTCTGTAACGCTTTACAAAATATACCCGGATAACAGTGGTGTCCAAACCGTGTCATAGGGAACTTCAGAAGCTACCTCGGAATTTTTACAGACGGAGAGACTACTTTAGGTCTGGTTAGATTGTAAAATTAATAAGGAAAGTAAAAAGTGCCGTTCTACTATGTAGTTAAAATGTTTAAAAGTACAAAACCTAAGCTACTGTATACAAAAATTAATAAATACCTATGTTAAAATAAATATTATTAAATATTTTTTTGGAAAATCCTTTGGATCAATTGAAGTATTTTTACAAAATCTATATGTATAAGAAGTTACTTTGTTCAGAAAATTTTATGTACAACAAATTGGATGCGATATATACGTAGTTATTAGATTTATGTATGGATGAAATTCATCTGTTAGGCATCCTTTCGATAAATACCTACTTACTAAATACGAGTAGGTAGTATCTTGAAAGTGATGGCACAATTGGCACATTACTATTATTCTTATATAAATTTAAAGGAAAGTATTTCAAGGTACCTGTCCTGTCTAAAGTTTAGATGCATGTCAGGGCCGCATTCAGAGGGGGAGGGGGGGAACGAGGGGGCCCAGGCCCCTTTTGCCTGACGCTGGAAAGCTGGAAATGATATACTTTACTTACAACCTGTTCTTGGATTTCTTGCTTCCATCAGCTGGTATGACTGTGTTCGTAACCTTCTAGTTTACAGCGTGTCACTTGCAGACAGCATTCCATTCCTCCACCCTACAAGTCTCACACTCCACCGTGCAACACCACTTGAACTTGCACTTACACTTGAGGTTCTTTACTTCTCTCCTTAGATTATAACCGCGTCCACAACACAGTGACTCACAGTTATCCACAGCAAAGGCACTCGTCCTGTTACAATATCTTCCTGCCGTGCCCGGGAAGTCCACATCATTATCCCGTTCACAATAGTTCGGACTCTTCTGATAGTAAATCAGTTCCGTTTTCATTCTGTTCAGATGTTTTCTCGGCCCTCCTCGTTTCATACGATTGTTCTTATCGTTATTCCCCCGATGAGGCCTGATCTTCCTCAGCGTATTGTCATACCTCCTTGTGTATTCTGGAAGTACCAGTGGCATTCCGTTCCCCATGTTGGATTGATCCACTCGGATAGCGTGACTGAATTTCTTCTTCAAAGCTTCCCCCACAGTGCGGAAGCTAGGGGCAGAATGCCAACAGGTCCGAATCTCACAACTCCCTGACATACCGTGGCATTTGCATTTCTCCACCATCAGCTCTTTCAGCATCTGAAAACATAAACGAAAACGTAAGAATGAATACTTAGAATGAGCCAAGAGTGTGAGATTCTGTGTGAAAGGATAATCAAGTCATCAGAAGTGATTACACCTATGAATCTTATACGAGCCACACTAATAGATTTTAATTCAGCACCCAGCGTATTAGGCTGGGAAGAAAGAAATAAAAAATCGGTGAATTTAGAAATTATTTTAAATTACAAATGGGCACAATGTTTCAAAGTCGGTATGTGAAGTGAATGAAACATATCTACAAGATAAATGAACTGTACACTCCGAAGTAATACAACACCTTGAACCCAGCACAACTTGATTCTAATTTGTGTATCTATTCTATTGTTTTAGACCTTAGGTAATGCTGTGAGATTTGTTTTAAATTGTGTACCCCATTCTACATACACTATTCTACCTACATAGGTGAGCTTGTACTACTGCATATTGCATTAAATTTGTTGTGATATGGTAATTTGGAACACCATGTCCAAACAGAAATGGCATTTCTGCTCCAAACAGAAATGGCATTTCTTAAATGGCATTTCTTATATGTCATTTCTTTTCTCATGATACTGTCCATCATTGGAGAATGCAAGTTAGTAATAACACGGAAAATACAGACAATGTACTCTGCAGTCCTAACAGTTAAAGTTATATCGTTATCTTTAATGTAAATAGATATTTCAAATATGTAGGTATGTATGGACATAATATCAAAGTTAAATATTAGTTACCTAGGAAAGTGGACAGTTAAAGTTATATCGTTATCTTTAATGTAAATAGATATTTCAAATATGTAGGTATGTATGGACATAATATCAAAGTTAAATATTAGCTAGGTACCTTAGGAAAGTGGGTACTATTTTTACTGATTGTCCCAAAAGTAAATTCTTTAGAATGTTGTGGTGTGTGTTTGGTGTGTCATGAATCGTGCAGATTTGAAACCTATAATCTCCCAAGCCGCCATTTGTCTTCTAGCTCGATAATTTTAACACCTTTAATGCTTTCTATTACTCCCAAAAGTAAATTCTTTAGAATGTTGTGGTGTGTGTTTGGTGTGTCATGAATCGTGCAGATTTGAAACCTATAATCTCCCAAGCCGCCAATTGTCTTCTAGCTCGATAATTTTAACACCTTTAATGCTTTCTATTACTCGCATTCCATTGTCCACCGTCCTCATGTTTTATTACATTGTCTTTGTTTTCGAATGCGTGTTAATGGACACATGTTTTTAATGCATTAGGTGTTAGCTGTGTATTCATAGCTATTATTGACATCAGGCCAGGGAGCTACCCCATTGGCCTTTTTGTTTTTGAGAAAGTGAATTGACACTTTTTATTCTTCTATTGAGATTGGAGAGGTGAAGATTAATGAAGGAGAAGGACTAGTTCTGTCTACCTGGAAGTCATTTGTCCCGGGAATCGGTTCAAATTAGTATTGGGCTCATCTCCTTTGGATGCAAAGATTGGAGAGGTGAAGATTAATGAAGGAGAAGGACTAGTTCTGTCTACCTGGAAGTCATTTGTCCCGGGAATCGGTTCAAATTAGTAATGGGCTCATCTCCTTTGGATGCATAGATTTCTGTTGTATCAATTCAATGAATAGACAAGGAGACGGTATTCATCGTTCTGAATTTTGATCAGTCCTTTACAATCTCCCTCAGTTGACTGCCTCGTAAAGGCAAAGTGGTCAACGCACTTACCTCGTCAAGAGGTAAGGGTTCAGGTTATAACTCATTCATTTACAATTTGACCCCACAAGAACAATAGGGCTCTTCAAGAATTAGTTGGAAGAATCGGTGCATATGAGTTCAAAACTTAGTATATATAAAAAAAAAATATTTTGGAGATGAATGAGTGAGTTGATGCTTTGGGTTTCAACTTCACTTATTGGCCTCTCAAAAGTCTCAAAGTCCATTAGCATAAATAATAAGTAGGTAATTAGGTATTGGTATTTACTTACCAATCGCCCCACTCGGTTGTTATGCGGGATTTACACATGGCGATGCCGCGGGCTTGAAGATCGGACGCGTACTTGGTGGACCAATGAATACTGGAGACTCTGTGGACGAAGAATCAAAATATGACAAAGTTATTTTTCTGGGGTCAAAATATGCCAAAGTTGTGGACGAAAACCAAACAGTGTGGGGTCAAAATAGTGTGGGGTTGGTGGACCAATGAATACTGGAGACTCTGTGGACGAAGAACCAAAATATGACAAAGTTATTTTTCTGGGGTCAAAATACGCCAAAGTTGTGGACGAAAACCAAACAGTGTGGAGTCAAAAAACAAGAAAGTACAGAAAGGTGCTTTGTTAGGTCGCAGGTTCGATTACCTTCCAGGGCGAACTTGATCCTAAACAGATAAAGTTTGTTCTCGGAACGGCTGACTTATCATCCCGAAAGCGAAGAGAGGAGGAAGACAGGAAAATAGGAAAAAGCCAGCGGTTCCTAGAACAAACGCGTATAAGTTCAGGATAAAATACGCCCCGGTTTGGAATCGAATCCACGGCCTAGGCTAACTATTAGGCTGGCTTTCTCCTATTGTGTCCTCAAGCTTTCTTCGATTTCGGGCGATTAGATCTCCAGTGCTTTTTGGTTCCTGTTGGTAATTGACCAGAGTTTCATTCATTGAGAATAATATGATGCAACTAAATCTAAAGTAATACAGCTGCAAGCGGTGGCAACACTGTGAGCTACGCCAGCAGCAATGATGGCGTAGGAGAAGGACGCCTCTTTGTAACCTGAATGGACAGAGAGAAAATTTCAGAGTTAGAATGTTGTTGGAGATCAGCAAGAGTGTCTTGACATCCTTCAAGAGAACAATGATGCTTGGACAGAGAAAATTTCAGAGTTAGAATGTTGTTGGAGATCAGCAAGAGTGTCTTGACATCCTTCAAGAGAACAATGATGCTTTGAGTACCTGCAAGCGGTGGCAACACTGTGAGCTACGCCAGCAGCAATGATGGCGTAGGAGAAGGACGCCTCTTTGTAACCTGAATGGACAGAGAAAATTTCAGAGTTAGAATGTTGTTGGAGATCAGCAAGAGTGTCTTGACATCCTTCAAGAGAACAATGATGCTTTGAAAAGTCACTCTGAGACATAACGAGTATTTATAAACTTGAACACCCTTGTACGTGTATACCTCCGGGGATTGTGTCTGTTGCTTTCTCGGTTGTGGTTTAATTTTTAGCAGAAGAGTAATGGAATCAGGAAGAACATGTAACTATAGTAGAACTTAAAACTGAGAGAGGAGTGAGTGTTCCATTTAGATTTTAGACTGTCAAAGAATACTTGAATACAATGGTGCACCCAGATTAGGCATGTGCCTCATGTGTGGTAATTGTGGACAAAACACTCTCCTCTCAAATCCTCCTGAAGATTTTCCTCATAGTGATCAGGTCCTTTTAACAGGAACTTCTTTTGTCAAAGGCATTGAATATAAAACTCGTCAAGAAGAAGTCATATATCAGAAGCAAGAACAGAAGTCAAAAGAGAATCCGGTGTGAAAAGCAGCAAAGGAACACCGGGTGATGACAGAGTGGCCCCCCTACTTGAACAATAAACTAATACAAACTCAATACTAGAGAATAATGATATACTGGAGAACAACTCAAAGACGGTAATGGAATAACAATCGAGAGACCACAAGAAGATGCTGGTCGTGATGTGTGGCAGAAGATGACCACCATAGAGCACCCGGCAAACAAATAGAAGTGTTGATGACTATAAAGAACATCTCCGGAGAGCAAACCCGGCTAAGCTGGCGTATCAAAAGTCATAAATTAGAATAATGGTGTCATCAAATGGGACTACTATACAGGGACAGAGAGTATTGTTGTCACGTTAATAATGGAAATTATAGTCATTCAGAAGAGAGAAGAAGGGAAATAATACCGAGTCACTGAGAGGTTCACCAGGTGAGGGGACACGTCCTTCGGAAGTCTTTCCTGATTTTGTTAATTGAACGGGAATATGTCTCCAACATTTGAGAAACAAAATCAAGATAAAGACACAGACTACGCAAAGCTTCATTACTAAACTATGAGATGACTCTGAGATGAATGGAATCCAGGGATGAATAGAATGGCTATTGCACTTCCTAAAGAAGCAATGAAATGTAAGAGTAGTTTTGTGTACAGTTGTGCCACATGACTCAAGTTTGTTGATATCCTATTAGAAACAATCGAAAGCTCTTTGCTTCTTTCAATACCGTAAACTAGAGGTAGAAACACACTATCCTCAGTTGACGTGAGGGCAGTGTGTTTCTATCTTTACCGTCTCAAATTACAGTCTGTACATGATCAGTGATCACCATGCGAATCAAGGATTCCGAACGTGAACCGAAAAGGAACTGATGAAGGAAGTACACAAAGTCGAGATTTTGGAAATGGAAGTTCATCGGAAAGGGAGGAGGGGGTACCTTGAGATTTGTATAAAGGTAAGACTAATTTATTCATTTATTGAGTTCTAAAAACCACATAAAAATGTTTCGTGAATAAGATGTTATTATTGTAAATGAATATACAGGGTGTCTCAGTCCACGTGTTTCCTTGAAGCGAATTGCAATGAATCGGCTCATCGATCATGGGATTACCTGATCGTATGTTATCTCTGATCTAGTCCACAAAGCCGCCAACAAAGTCATAATAGCCAACATCCGAACCGGATAGGCAACTTAAGAAGAAAAGAATAAGTCCAGATCCAGATGTCCAGAAACGTCAAAAGAACCCAGCTGGTTCTTTCCATCTTGGAAAGGTCATTTCATAGCATTTGAGAATTTCAAATGCTATGAAGACTAGAAACGATTTCGAGACTTGCCATTGGACTACTGACGAACGACTCACCAGACATCTAGGCTTGTGTCATTACTTTCGAATTCTCCGCAAGTTTTTTAAAATGGGATCTCGACCTCACACAGATAAGTGTAAAGTCCCGTTCCCTACGTTAAGACACGATTTTCTTCCGAACGACAAGAAGGAACTGCCCTTAAGTAGGTCTTTATTTAGACTGTCAGTTTAGACCAAGGTATTCCATCATCTCGTTTCTTCCACCCAGGAAAAGCCAGTCCACATAACGGTATCTCTAGGGGCCCTCGGACAATCCTCTGAGTCCCCCAGTATGGACATATATTCTTCAACGTGTTGACGGCTACTAAAACCAGCGGGGCATCCTCCGTGTAGAAGTAGAACTAAATTGGACCTACCAGGCTGGGACCACCTTTCTATTGTTGCCGGGCTGCGAGTTAGAAATTGAGACCTTACATCGTCATCGTGTTTCCAAACCAGGCGCAGTGGTGGATTGAGGGGAATAGTATAGGGATTTAAATTTTAGAATGTCTGCCTACGTCTCAAATTACTATTGGGGAAGAAAGATTTGATGGGAAAGAAGAGGACATGGAAAGTAAGTAAGTAGTAATCTCTTCCCTAACAACATCGGTGGTTGGAAAATTGTAGGGTTGGCTCATAGTTGGGATAACGGTGGGAAACGGTTACATGGTTGGGGAATTCTTGGCCAACGGTAAGACAGCGCGCCAACCGCCAACCCATACATTTTGCCAACCACCAAAATATAACGTAAAGCTAACAATTTACCCAACCTAAAATGTTGTTAGGGTTTAGTTTAACAGTTTAATATAACACCGAACCTCAACAGTGGGTCTTAGGAGACGAAGGGAGCTGATGAAGGGCTGTGACTGCCTATTAGACAAATTCCCCAAAGCTAGTGGTATCGTAGTAGAAGACATATTCAACAGTTTGTCCCCAAAGTGATTTCACATACACCACTGATCCTCTTGATGAATAGCTGAATTGATTCTAATTTGTGTATCTATTCTATTGTTTTAGACCTTAGGTAATGCTGTGAGATTTGTTTTAAATTGTGTACCCCATTCTACATATGTACACTATTCTACCTAGGTGAGCTTGTACTACTGCATATTGCATTTGTTGTGATATGGTAATTTGGAACACCATGTCCAAACAGAAATGATGTTTCTGCTCCAAACAGAAATGGCATTTCTTAAATGTCATTTCTTTTCTCATGATACTGTCCATCATTGGAGAGAAGCCGCCACCCGCGTTCATCCCAGGTTGCTGAAAGATATCCCGCCGTCAGAGGGGTTCTTATTTGACTCCAAACTTCTCACTGAGGCCTTGAAGAACCATGCATCTTCTTCCAGAGTTCAGCATGTGGCTAGTGGCTCACGTTCTGGTTTGAGGATCCCGGCTGCTGCCTCAAGAGCAGCTCCCTCTTCGGCATCGCGGAAGAGACCCGCGCAGTGGACGGCTCCTCCCCATCAGCCGGTGAAAAAGCGGGCGTTTCAGACCAATCCCCCCAAG
>NW_007382009.1:0-2837 GCF_000475195.1 Diaphorina citri | reverse complement strand
ATTCCGAGTCGGTTCCAAGTCAGTTCCGAGCTGGACTCGACTTCCGTGTCCGTGACCTCACGTGACCCCCCGGAACTGTCTGCGGGGTGCTCTCTCTCTTAGACTACTCCTTCTCTTCCGAGTTGGTTCCCGAGTCCGGTTCCAAAGTGGACTCGAATTCCCGTGTCCGTGAACCCTCGGTGACCCTCCGGACTGGTCTGGCGTGGGTCCTCTCTCTTAAACGTACTTTCCGTTCCTTCTTCCGAGTTGGTTCCGAGTCGGTTCCAAGTGGACTCGACTTCCCCGTGTCGTGAACCCTCGTGACCCCTCCGGACTGTCTGCGTGGGTCTCCTCTCTAAGACGTAACTTTCCGTTCTCTCTTCCGAGTTGGTTCCGAGTCGGTTCCAAGTGGACTCGACTTCCCGTGTCCGTGAACCTCGTGACCTCCGGACTGTCTGCGTGGGTCCTCTCTCTTAAACGTCCTCCGTTCTTCTTCCGAGGTCGGTTCCGAGTCGGTTCCAAGTGGACTCGACTTCCCGTGTCCGTGAACCTCGTGACCCTCCGGACTGTCTGCGTGGGTCCCTCTCTCTTAGACGTACCTCCGTTCTTCATCCGAAGTTGGTTCCGAGTCGGTTCCAAGTGGACCTCGACTTCCGGTGTCCGTGAACCTCGTGACCCTCCGGACTGGTTGCGCGTGGGTCCTCTCTCTAGAACGAACTTAACTTCCGGCCCCCCCTTCCGAGCCGGTTCCGACTTTTTCTCTCATTGAATGGATACTGTTCAGTGTCCTTGTTGATGAAAAGGTGATTGAAAAATAAATAAGGTTTTGAATTAAGTTGGGATGAACCAGTTTTCGATTCTTCATGTACTAATCACGACCGACGGCCACCATCTTTGTCAACAACGGGTTGAGCCTTCCTCATACCTTTCTAGCAGTTGCTCACTTTTGGGTGCGTCTGTCAGGCCTCCCTGTACTCCCTGTGCCTGTGCCTACAGTTCAGGTTGGTCCTTGGCTGAGCCTTGGTTGAGCCTTCCTCATATCCTTCAAGCAGTTGCTCACTTTTGGGTGCGTCTGCCAGGCCTCCCAGTACTCCCAGGTTAAGCCTTCTCTTCAGAAGTTGAGCCTCCGAGCGCCGGCGTCAGCACTCCTCAGGGTGCAGTTGTTGCCCTCTGCTCCCTATGCCTGTGTCCTACAGTATAGGTTGAGCCCTTGATGAGCCTTCTGCCTTCTCTTTTAGAGTTGAGCCTTCGCTTGTAAATTGTGTCTCCAAAGAGTCTTCCCTCCTGGTAACTCTTTCTCTCTTGTATTTCAGCTCCAATGGCTACCCCCACGACCTTCACGACGCTGGGCGCTATCCACGATCTCCCTTCCAATGATGATATTTTGGATCGGCTGAAGGCCCTGGCAAGGAACATTCTCCCCCAGGGTTGGAGAGATTGGACCCTAATTAACAGCATTAATCTTGATTTCTCCGTGGACTCCACCGTTCTCAACAAGCTGCAATTTGCTCTTCCAGCTGACGGTATTGCACGGGCCTTTGACCCTGCGGCAACAGGTTTAAAGGAGCACCCTTACAAGGATATGAAAATCAAGATGCTGTCTTGGGCATTTTGTAGGGGTCTGGTATACTCCCCGTCCAGTTTGTCAAAACAGATCCGTGGTTCCTCGGCGAGCCATGAGTCATTCATGTGTGCAACCTCCAGCATCAGATCGTCTCTGCTGTCAAGGAAATCTACCGACCGTCTTCTAGCTGGGTCGGCGAGTGGTGTTCCTTCGCGACGTGACTCATCTGCCAGCGATACCATGTCCCGCCTGGAAAGTCTTGATTCCCGCCTTGCAGCCCAGGATGCGAGAACTGAGCGTGTGGAGAACGCTCTGGAGAGGATCCTCTCGGAGCTTCAAGGAACTAGGAACAAAGTCCAGTTGGACCAGGATTCCTTCCCTGGGTCCCCGGCCGCCTCTGGGGTATCTTCTGACGCTGAAGAATGGGAGCCCCCCTCCCTGTTTGCTGAATCCGAGGTGGAAGATGTCTCCGTAGAACCCGATTTCTCCTTCGCCTTCGGGCCTTCGACGAAGGAAATGGAACCAGCCATCCCACCCCCGGCCCCTGAGATCGAGGCCCTGGGTATTGAATGTCAGCGTCTCAATTCCAGTGGTTGGTCCAAGATCCCTTTTGCTGAAGCCCAGAAAGAGATTCAGGCAAGCGGAGTATTCGGGCGCCTGAAGGTCAATCCAGAGATTGAGCGCCGACCTTCTGCAAAGGATGATATCTTAGCGAAGATGGATGGTACCCTTGGATGTATCACTCACGGCTTGCTACTTCAAAGGAAATATCTGGAAGAATCAATGAAGGAGGTCTTTGCAAAGTTCCCGGCGGCCGCTCCTGCGCTGCGTGAACATCTTTCGGCCAAAGACTCACCCTTCCGGAAAACAACAGACAGCCTACTCCAGTTTGTTTGCGGGAAGAGATCTGATACAATTCTTCAGAGGCGCAAAGAAGTAGAAGCCGCCACCCGCGTTCATCCCAGGTTGCTGAAAGATATCCCGCCGTCAGAGGGGTTCTTATTTGACTCCAGACTTCTCACTGAGGCATTGAAGAACCATGCATGTTCTTCCAGAGTTCAGCGTGTGGCTAGTGGCTCACGTTCTGGTTTGAGGATCCCGGCTACTGCCTCAAGAGCAGCTCCCTCTTCGGCATCGCGGAAGAGACCCGCGCAGTGGACGGCTCCTCCCCATCAGCCGGTGAAAAAGCGGGCGTTTCAGACCAATCCCCCCAAGAGAGGACAACCTAAGTCTTCAGGTCGACCCCAGCGTAAATATTGACGCCGTACAGCTGGAAGGTGGTCAACTTTCCAAA
>NW_007382008.1:0-9908 GCF_000475195.1 Diaphorina citri | reverse complement strand
ATTCGCCTGTGAATAGAATTAGATATACTTTTATCTATGAAGGATATCCATTTCGGTATTATGAATAACAGGTCGGTTCCTACGTAAAAATTTGTGGAAAATCCAAATCTGAAGTCAAAACTCTGAAAAAGTATATTTAAAAGGTGGAAAATTCGGGGGTTTTCCCCGTTCTAATGAAAAAGTTCAATCAGTTGTGACGTCACGATACATATCATGCACACAAGAACGCATGTGCATTACACTAGTAGAGCTTGATTGGGGAAGTTGATATGACGTCATTGCGTACGGGAGAAAACTATTACTCTTCTATTCAGCTATACTGGTCGTGTAAAGTCTATTTGTCCATCTATTATTGAGTCACTCACCTGGCAAGTAATCTCGATGTTCACTGCTGTTATTCATATGATCACAAGTCAGTTCATCAGACGTGTTGATTTCCGATATTGTATTCCGGTTTTCTTCTCGAGTTGAATCTGCGAAAGTCCAAAGAAGATTATTATAAAGGAAAGTAAGTAAAGAGATATAGCATAAGGAAATGGATATAAGAAAACTGAAAATACTAAAACTTAGCTATTCAATCCCGTTCTTTTTATCCTGTTCATAATTTACAAAAAGGAAGAGATATTAGTATTAAGAAATTCCTGATTTCCGATATTGTATTCCGGTTTTCTTCTCGAGTTGAATCTGCGAAAGTCCAAAGAAGATTATTATAAAGGAAAGTAAGTAAAGACAAAAGAGACATAGCATAAGGAAATGGATATAAGAAAACTGAAAATACTAAAACTTAGCTATTCAATCCTGTTCTTTTTATCCTGTTCATAATTTACAAAAAGGAAGAGCTATTAGTATTAAGAAATTCTATTTTCCAATGCAAGTTTCTTATACGTATAATCTAGGGCCCTATTTCCAAAGAAAACATCTCTTTGAAGAAAAGGCCTTACCTCGCTCTTGTCCATCAACATATTCCACGGAATCGTTTCTTATACGTATAATCTAGGGCCCTATTTCCAAAGAAAACATCTCTTTGAAGAAAAGGCCTTACCTCGCTCTTGTCCATCAACATTCACAGAGTTTGCAGTATTGGGCAACGATTGGTGAGAATTCATATTGTCCAAGTCTAATTCTTGATGGGGATAATGTTCTAGATCTATTACTTGATGAGAAGAAATTTGCTATACCTCTGCTATGTTTCACAGAGTTTGCAGTATTGGGCAACGATTGGTGAGAATTCATATTGTCCAAGTCCAATTCTTGATGGGGATAATGTTCTAGATCTATTACTTCATGAGAAGAATCATCTAAGCTCAACACTTGATGGGAATGGACATTTTGCAGATCCGATAATGGATGGGAAATATCTAATCCTTGATGGGGGTGATTTTCTAGATTCAGTAATTGATGGGAAATGTCTACATCCAATCCTTGATGGGCCTTTTTAGTATGTACGTCCAGAGCTTGATTGTCTTGATAAAGCTCAACACTTGATGGGAATGGACATTTTGCAGATCCGATAATGGATGGGAAATATCTAATCCTTGATGGGGGTGATTTTCTAGATCCAGTAATTGATGGGAAATGTCTACATCCAATCCTTGATGGGCCTTTTTAGTATGTACGTCCAGAACTTGATTGTCTTGGTGGTAATTGTTCTCCAGGCCCAAGACTTGATGGGAATTTTTCTCCAGGTCCAAAACTTGACGGGATTCTGATATGGTATCTTTGGTATTTTGATACTCATTATAAGCTTCACTTTCCTTTAGTATCTCATCCAGGATTTCTTCAAACGAGAGTATTTTCTCATTTGGAGTTCTTACTAATAGTCCATGTTCTGTGTGGTCTAGAATGATATCTTTATTGATCTGGTTAGTTGTATATTCTGTATCTTCAGTGGTTCTGATATTGTTACTCCAGTATTCTTCTTTGATTTCTTTAGTGGTTCTCATATTGTAACCTACGAATAGTCCATGTTCTGTGTGGTCTAGAATGATATCTTTATTGATGTGGTTATTTGTATATTCTTTGTTATCTTCAGTGGTTCTCATATTGTAACTTGTGTATTCTTTCATTGCTTCATTGGGTCTGTTATAGTTTGGGTATTCTTTGTTCATTGCTTCAGTGGTTTGACCACATCTTCCATGTTCTTTTCTGTTGCTTGCTTCAGTGGCCCGGGCATCTCTTGCATATTCTTTGCTGTGATGTGGTTCGCTGATTGAATATCTTTCACTGTTGCTTGCTTTATTTTGATCTCTGCTTTTGACTTCGTTATTTTGACTGAATTTTTCAGTGATTTCTGCGGTTGACGCGTCCTTCCTACGAATAGTCCATGTTCTGTGTGGTCTAGAATGATATCTTTATTGATGTGGTTATTTGTATATTCTTTGTTATCTTCAGTGGTTCTGATATTGTTACTCCAGTATTCTTCTTTGATTTCTTTAGTGGTTCTCATATTGTAACTTGTGTATTCTTTCATTGCTTCATTGGTTCTGTTATAGTTTGGGTATTCTTTGTTCATTGCTTCAGTGATTTGACCATAGTGGTTCTCATATTGTAACTTGTGTATTCTTTCATTGCTTCATTGGTTCTGTTATAGTTTGGGTATTCTTTGTTCATTGCTTCAGTGGTTTGACCACATCTTCCATGTTCTTTTCTGTTGTTTGCTTCAGTGGCCCAGGCATCTCTTGCATATTCTTTGCTGTGATGTGGTTCGCTGATTGAATATCTTTCACTATTGCTTTCTTTATTTTGATCTCTGCTTTTGACTTCGTTATTTTGACTGAGTTTTTCAGTGATTTCTGCAGTTGACGCGTCCTTGATTGCATATTCTTTGCTGTGATGTGGTTCGCTGATTGAATATCTTTCACTGTTGCTTGCTTTATTTTGATCTCTGCTTTTGACTTCGTTGTTTTGACTGAATTTTTCAGTGATTTCTGCAGTTGACGCGTCCTTGCTATGTTTGGCGTACTCTCCCAGGTTTTCGTCAGAGATGTCTTTGTAGTCCTTCCGAGCTTCATTTAGTTCTTTGACCAAGTCTTTGATAGTTTCGTCAGATATGCCTCTGATGTATTCCTGGAGACTGTCATCAGAGAGGCCGTTGAAATCGAAATCCCTGAGGCTTTCGTTAGGATTTTTATATTCACCTTTGAGATTAAGTTCATCTTTAGGTGGATCTCTGTATCTAGAGTAATTTTTGTATCCATTTTCTCCTTCAAAATTGGGATTATCTTTGTATTGTTTTTCATATGTATCTGTGTAAATAGGTTTATCTCTATAATAACTATTTTTGTATCCAGGTTTATTTTTGTAACCAACTTCATATTTGTAATGTTGTTTTCGAGTTTCATCAAATCTGCTTGCAACATCTTCGACATCTTTTCGTCTCTCTTCAGTCCTATACTCATTTGCAGTTCTCTCTTCATTACCATCCTCTCCGATTTCCATTTCTTCAATGTCCGGTTCACTTGACACATCTCTGCTGCTAGTTTCCAGAATTGTGGACAGTTTTCGATGGAGTTCACTACTATTTGTTGGACTGTGGTCTAGATATTCTAGGCTTGTAGTATTTTCATTCTGGTATTGTAGGTTTGTAGGACTCTGACTTCGATATTGTGGAATTGTAGGGTTTTCATTCTGGTATTGTAGGTTTGAAGGACTTTCATCTCGATATTGTGGAGTTTTAGGACCAACTTTTGGGTACTCGGTGGTTGTAGATCGTTCTTTGATATATTGTAGGGATGGTGGACTTTCAGTAGATCTTTCTTTGACATATTGCAGGGATGTAGTGTTATTGATATTTGTATACTGTTTAAAGGTGCTATCGTTGATATTTGTGAACTGTTTGAAGTCGGTACTTTCGATATTTGTGAATTGTTTGGCGTTACTTTCATTATTGGAGTTGTGTTTGAAGTGGGTTTTATCGATATCGGTGTTCTGTTTGAAGTGAGCACCATCGTTAGTGTATTGTTTGAAGTTACCATCATCTCTGTATCCCAGAGCAGTACTTGTGCGAGCATCAGTATCTAGTCCGCGTTTCATTTCTTCCAGTTCCCGTCTCCATTTAGCTTCATTTATGAAACGGGTTCTATCAACATCAACATGTATTTGTTCCATATTTCCAATTTTATTCTGAGTTTCTTTCTTTACAGCTTCATTCATATGTTTGATTTCTTTGTTTACAACTTCGTTATATCTCATTTCATTGTTTTCAGTCCCTTTCACACTTTCATTTGCACTTTGACCATTCATGTCTTCTTGAGCACCAATGTTTCTGCTGTTGTTTTCTTTAATACCAATGTTCTTGTTAATATTTCGTTCACTTTCGCCGTATCTTGTATCGTTTTCAATGTTTCTTCTAAAGTTTTCTTTAATTCCAGTATTCTTGGTACTGATTCTTTCATTTTTGCCATGTCTTGTATTGTTCCAGCTTTCGCACTTATCGAGGCTGTTCTGAATGCTAACTCGACAAGTATAATCCGCGCCTTTCTGTCCTCCGCTAGTGTTGTTTTGTTTGTTGTAGTTTTGTTTAGTTTCATTGTTTTCTTGATATTTAAATTCATTCTTTTGTTTAGAACTGTTGCTTTCTTGATGTTTGGATCCATTGTTTTGCTGTGTAATCTCTTGTTCAGCACCATTTCTGTCTTGATTATAGCTATATTCTTGTTTCGTACCATTGTTTTCTTGATTATAATATTCTCGTTTCGCGCCATTTCTATCTTGTTTAGAACCGTAACTATTATATTCCTCTTTGGCAACACTGTTTTCCTGTTTACATCCACTATCTCCTCTAATGTTTAGTTTACATCCATTTCTATCTTGTACAGAACACTGTTGTACAGTACAAAGATTACATAGCATTGTTGTTTGACCTCCTTGCTTTTTGTGTTCGAGTCGACAGATTTTGCAAAGTTCTGAAACAGAAAAAATAAGTTGTTACAAAACGCAGGTATTCTTTTATTTGACCAACCCTTGCCAGGCTAGTTAGCTTGGAGGGCAGCACGCCTACCTTGTAAATTTAAGTGTAAAAGCTAGGTCCTGAATTCCCGCCCGGACCGAACTTTATCCTAAACAGATAAGGTTCGTTCTCGGAACAGCTGGCTTTCTCCTATCCTGTCATTTATTAGGTTAAGGCCCGTTCCCGATTGTCTTCCGGAAAAAAATCGTGTCGTGTGTAGTGGGAACACTCATATAAATTACATTGCCTACAGGGATGAAACTACCAAGTGGGGGACGGGGGTTTTTAGTAGTAAATAAGTTAACTAACTTACTAGTGCGACCACTGTCCTCCTCTTCCTGTTTAATTCTCTCCTGGTTCTCCAAATATTTCCAGAACCGATACTTCCTATGATTATCCAGTAGCCGCTCATACTCCTCCTTACTGGTACAGAAGTACTTCTTTAGGTCCGAACCAGAGGGTAGCTGCTCCGAAGTAGGGCCGTCGAAAGCTTCTTGAGGGGCAGACATTGGGTCTCCGTGGCCGGCACCGTTCTGTGGGAGGGATGTAGGGTCTTTGTGGCCTTTGAGCCCGTGTTGTAAGGCCGACATTGGGTCTCCATGGCTAGCACCGTTGTGAGGACGGGATGTTGGATCTTTGTGGCCTAGTCCGTCTTGGGGCATATAGGTTGGATCTCTTTGGCCGTCTAGCTCTTCTTTTACTACATAGAATGGGTTTTTATGGACATGCACTTTTTTGAGCGGATCTCCGTGACTTGGCCTTTGTTTCTCAGGTACCCCTTGTCCGCGACTAGCCATCCCCTTAGGGCCTTTCCCGGACTGAGCAATCGGCTCTCCGTGACATAAAGGGTCTACGAATTCTCTTCCCTTCAGCGGGCCACAGACCCGCTCTTCCGTCAAATTCAGAATCGCCTCAGAGTCTCTTTCCTTTGGCGGGCCAGACAAGCGCTCGCCCGTCAAATTATTTCCCGCCCCGGGGTGCAAACTTAATGCGGGCGTGCGATGGTCTCTCCGGTACTTGTAATCTCGCGGAAAGCGCACTGTTTCGTTCAAATTGTACGTGGGCAGGTCCATCGGTTGCCGCTGCTCCAGCGGTTTGCTATTCGATTTCTTCGATGAGATGTCTTTGGGCACCGGTTTAACCGGATGTTTCACGTCTTTCTGCTGAGAATGAGATTTGTTATCCAGCAGTCTCTCTGATGCGGGCACCACTTTAACCGCGGGTCTCATCGATTTGGTGTCTTTATAAACTACGGGCTAAAAAATTCCCGGAGGGACGGGCCCAGCTTGTTATTCTAAGAAAGAAACTCTAAATTTTAAATCGTTTATCGTAAAGCAGAGCTTTTTGCGATAATGGATATCACAACAGTACTACTTAAAGGTAGAAACACACTATCATCGTATCACGTCACGTGAGGTGATAGTAGTGTGGCTGTCCTGAAGGAGATTACCTACAATATTATAGGAAAACTTTGAACTACATCTTTCTGACTCCCCATGAGCTCACGTGATGTGATGGTACTTAGTGTGTTTCTACCGTAAGTGCTTCCTATCCAATCATTTCTCACACATATGTTCGGGGACAGTTTGCCAGGTTCTGTACATATCGATGCCTTCCCTATATCTAGCATTGTCGTGAGGACGTGCTTTGCCAGGGGGAAGGTCGTACGGATCAAACTCTTTGTAAGGTCTTGGATTACCGCACAGTTCATTTGGAAGTTTGTCATAAGTAGTAGGATTTTTGTACGGATTTTTTGACAATTCATCGTAAGTAGTAGGATTTTTGTACGGATTTTTTGACAATTCATCGCGTGAGGACGTGCTTTGCCAGGGGGAAGGTCGTACGGATCAAACTCTTTGTAAGGTCTTGGATTACCGCACAGTTCATTTGGAAGTTTATCATAAGTAGTGGGATTTTTGTACGGATTTTTTGACAGTTCATCGTAAGGAGTAGGATTATGGTACGGATTTTTCGACAGTTCATCGTAAGTAGTAGGATTATGGTACGGATTTTTTGACAGTTCATCATAAGTAGTAGGATTTTTGTACGGATTTTTCGACAGTTCATCGTAAGGAGTAGGATTATGGTACGGATTTTTTGACAGTTCATCATAAGTAGTGGGATTTTTGTACGGATTTTTTGACAGTTCATCGTAAGTAGTAGGATTTTTGTACGGATTTTTTGACAGTTCATCATAAGTAGTAGGATTTTTGTACGGATTTTTCGACAGTTCATCGTAAGGAGTAGGATTATGGTACGGATTTTTTGACAGTTCATCGTAAGGAGTAGGATTATGGTACGGATTTTTCGAAACTTCATCATAAAGTC
The DNA here is from genome assembly GCF_000475195.1 of Diaphorina citri. NCBI lineage: Eukaryota > Metazoa > Arthropoda > Insecta > Hemiptera > Psyllidae > Diaphorina > Diaphorina citri. The sequence continues at coordinate 2,632 of NW_007382008.1, read as the reverse complement.
TCGGATTAACGTACGGACCATTTGACAGGTCATCGTAAAATGTAGGATTCTCGTACGACTTTTTTGATAGCCCATTGTAAGGTCTTGGAATATCGTACGCATTTTTGGGATTATAGAACCTTCCCAAACCATTATTTCTGAGATCTTCACTTCTTAGCCCAATAATTCCAAGGTCTTGATTTCTCGGCCCAATATTTCTAAGATCTTCAACATTATTTCTAAGATCTTCAACATTATTTCTAAGATCTTCAACGTTATTTCTAAGATCTTCACTCCTCAGGCCATTATTGCCAGAATTTTGACTTCGTAGACCACCACTTCTCAGCCCATTATTTCCATTAACGTACGGACCATTTGACAGGTCATCGTAAAATGTAGGATTCTCGTACGACTTTTTTGATAGCCCATTGTAAGGTCTTGGAATACCGTACGCATTTTTGGGATTATAGGACCTTCCCAAACCATTATTTCTAAGATCTTCACTTCTTAGCCCAATCTTTCCAAGGTCTTGACTTCTCGGCCCAAGTCATCGTAAAATGTAGGATTCTCGTACGACTTTTTTGATAGCCCATTGTAAGGTCTTGGAATATCGTACGCATTTTTGGGATTATAGGACCTTCCCAAACCATTATTTCTAAGATGTTCACTTCTTAGCCCAATATGTCCAAGGTCTTGACTTCTCGGCCCAATATTTCTAAGATCTTCAACATTATTTCCAAGATCTTCAACATTATTTCTAAGATCTTCAACGTTATTTCTAAGATCTTCACTCCTCAGGCCATTATTACCAGAATTTTGACTTCTTAGACCATCACTTCTGAGCCCATTATTTCTAAGATTTTGACTTCTTAGCCCATCATTTCTAAGATCCTGACTTCTCCCGTCACTTCTTAGCCCATCACTTCTCATTTCGTGCTGTCTGCTCGGGACCTGGTCACATTCAAAGTCCAAAGCCCGTGCTAGTTGTTCCGTATTGAATTGTTTGTTTAACATACAGGTTCGTCGCCAAAAGTGAGATATATCCGCGGATTCCTGAGGTGTGGATTGGAAGTATCGGTATTCCAGAGTCATCTGAAACAGAATAATCAATCAAATCGTGAATTATTTTCAGATAACTTATTCACAACTTTACTGAGTAGGTATCACAGCATTACTAAGTGCCTCGTTTACTATTAATTATCATAGTACATCGCCAACAGTTGACCATACAAAAGGTATATTGACCGTACAACAGATGGTTAAACTTCTCCTGCCCGAGTAAGGCGAGCAGTCTCCAGGGTGATTGAGAGAGAGTCGAATTGTGGCGGAGCGCGGGGGAGAATGAGCTGAAGAGAGTCCTGAAATGAAGGAAGAAACAATATGAGCATTCAAATCAAAAAATCAAATCACGAATTCTTTGTGGTAAAGAAGAAAACTTCTTCAAAAACAAAATTAGATACAAATGAAATCATGAATTTTTGTGGAAAAGCAGAGAACTTCTTCAAAGAGGCCTGAAAAGAAGCACAGAACAAAATTAGATACAAATAAAATCATGAAGTTTTGTGGTAAAGCAGAGAACTTCTTCAAAGAGGCCTGAAAAGAAGCACAGAACAAAATTAGATACAAATAAAATCATGAATTTTTGTGGTAAAGCAGAGAACTTCTTCAAAGAGGCCTGAAAAGAAGCACAAAACAAAATTAGATACAAATAAAATCATGAATTTTTGTAGTAAAGCAGAGAACTTGTTCAAAGAGGCCTGAAAAGAAGCACAAAACAAAATTAGATACAAATAAAATCATGAATTTTTGTGGTAAAGCAGAGAACTTCTTCAAAGAGGCCTGAAAAGGAGTACAAGACAATATTAGACAATTTTTGGCCTGGCCGGGATTTGAACCAGCACCTTCCTCAATCCTGCCCGTGTGAGGTGAGCACTGCGAGCAGTCTCTAGGGTGAGGGAGAGAGAGTCAAATAGTGGGGGAGCGCGGGGGAGAACGAGATGGAGAGAGTCCGGAAAAGGAGGATGATATAATATTAGCATTACGTAAAGCTGAAAATCGGCCGAAAAAAAAAAACGCTGAAAATCGGCCGAAATGCCGCCAACCGCTGCACCGATCTTAAACGAAAGTTTCGTGTCGCATCCTTGTCATATTTGACAGCTGCATTCCAAATTTCCAGTCTTTAACTCTTACCATTCTCGAAATATTTTGTTTACAGACAGACAGACACACGGACCAATGGCTGAAACTTTGTATTTAAGCTCTAGGGACCTCAAAACGTGTTTTGGCACTAAAAACTGACCATCAAAAATTTGACCCGATTACATTACTTTCCTTCCTATAGGACAGTGGTTCCCAAACTTTTTTCGCCCAAGGTACCCCTTTTGAAAAAAAATCAGTACTTCAGTATTTTGAGGTCAAAATTCAGTACATTCCTGGGCTGTACTGCATTGATAACCGAGCAAAATTCAAAATTTGCCTTTGTCCGTCATTACACAATTTTTTCTCGCGTACCCCCGGAAGGTCTCTCACGATTCCCAACCGTACCCCCGGAAAGTCTCTCACGATTCCCAACTGGGGGTACGCGTACCCCCAGTTGGGAATCGCTTCTATAGGATAAGGAAAGTAAAAAAAAAGTACCAAAATATAGGCAATA
>NW_007382007.1:0-10060 GCF_000475195.1 Diaphorina citri | reverse complement strand
ATATTGTGGTAAAAAGTTGTAAAATGAAGTTTCCACGTCTACCTAAATTAGTCCAAAGTTCATCGAATTGCTCTGACGTATGACGTCTCTAAACTCTCTTACGAAATATGACACATCCACTAACCAAGATTGATGTTGGTTATAATGTCTGAATTCGACTAGGGAACAGGGTTGTTTATGCAAATGTGTCTTAGGCCAGTTGCATATTGGAAGCGTAGTTGCGCGACTCAGAGTAGAGTGTAGTCCCCTGAAAAACTAAACCTATCCAAATGATGGAGGCCCTCTATAGACTTCTCATCATTTTCATAGATTTGGTTTTGCAAACGACTACGCGCTACTAAAAGTCGCAATGTGCGACGGGTCTTGTGCTTTTTAGACTCGATATTGAATATTCGGATATCTTGATATTGAATATTCGGATATCTTGATATTGAATATTCGGATATCTTGATATTGAATATTCGGATATCTTGATATTGAATATTCGGATATCTTGATATTGAATATTCGGATATCTTGATATTGAATATTCGGATATCTTGATATTGAATATTCGGATATCTTGATATTGAATATTCGGATATCTTGATATTGAATATTCGGATATCTTGATATTGAATATTCGGATTAAGTTAAACGTTCGTAATTATTTGTACCTAAACGGATATAGGATAGCGGATATAGGTAAGCAAGATAGATACATTCTATTTTATCAATAAATTTATCAAATTAAAGTACCTACCTAATCAGTTATAAACTAAGAGCCAACAAAAAAGCATTACACTATGGAGATACGTATAATATCACCTTTGGGTGTCTGTTTGAAGAACTCAGATAATCACAAATCGGCACTGTCATATATTTGGACAACAGAACTGAAGAGGCTGTACTATCACTAGGGACCTAAGCACTATCTTAAAATAGCTAGATAATCTATTCATCTATTTCATGATTAAAGTGAAAATTTTACAATTACAATAGGACTTGCTTTTCCCGTTTTGTTTGTGTCTGTTCGGCAGAGATTTGTGTGTCAGTAGTAACGAATTTCTATTATCATTCTAAGTAGGATTTTGCTAGGTGCTAGACATAGACATGTCATTCATGAGTGCTTGAATGATAACAGGAAAAACTAGGTGTATCACCAGGCCAAATGTCAGACTAAAAACACGTTGAGTTATAGCTGACGAGTTAATATCTCTTTGGTTTGATAGTAGGAGGATATACCTTGTCTTCCACTTTTTCAGGAAATACTATAACCATTAGAATCAGATAGAGGTACCTACGTACAATAAAGAGGAACTTTTTCCTAAAAGGAAATGATATTGACGAGTTAATATCTTTCTGTTTTGGAGTTTTAGCCAGGATTCAAACCCTGGCTCCCTTGGCTACCGTGCAAGCGCCACTACCGTAGCCTCAATGACCTGAAATTGGCACATGACACCGGGATCCTAATGTATAAAGCCTCCTCACAATGACGTAGGGCACGCATATTTCTGTTTCAAATTAGCGAAGCTATGCAATACTACTTGGATCTCAAATTTTGAATAATAAATTAACTCAAATATCTCAGAGTTCACTACGAGACAATGTCCTAGATATTTTGCCTTTATCTCAAATACGTTGTTATTCTCAAACAATATTATTCTCGGAATTATCGCAGAAAAAGGACTTATCAGCCCTGGGACTGCCCCGCGCTGTAAATGTAATGGGGCTTGACTAACTTGCGCTATAAATGTCATGGGAACTTAACTGCTTTAGGCTGTAAATGACTAAATGGTATGGGACTTAACAGCCCCGCGTCGTGGGTGTAATGGGACTTAACAGCCCCGAGATGTAGATGTAATGAGACTGATCAGCCCGGTGTAATCCTGGTTCTAATCAAAATAACGCCACTACGAGTACATGAGAACTTATGACATTGGGAAAAATTGGTAGGGATATTATAATATCTGCGTAGCATGAAATACACAAAAATCTACAAACAAAAATAAACAACGTGTAACTACGCAGTGTCCTAAAATATTCGCAGTTCTGCTAAGAAAATGGGTTTCCCCATGGTAATTATTATTGTTGATTCGGATTTACGACATTTCATAACCGATTGTTTACCGAGAAACCTATTCAAACTTCACCTTTGATAATTATTGGATATTATCCACCATGCAAAATGCGAATTATCCACGAGAAAGTTTATGACGGATAAGTTTTAATCCGTAAAGCTAAGGTTTGTGCTGTTTCCTGCGATTGTAATGTGACGATAAATTTGGTTCCTGTGAGATTATGAGATAGTGGAGACGCCAAATGCCAAGAAAATTAGTGGATGTTCTTCGTCACTTTTACGAGTAAGTGAAGGTAATATTGACATTGTGTTGAAAGAATAAAATTGAGGAACCAAAAATTAATTTTAATGAACGTAGGTAGATTCCGCAATTGATAGCACTACCCAGGTAGGTATATAGTTAGTTTTTTTGTTACTTGAATTAGAGTTTTAGCAATTTGGCACGAAACTTCAAAATATTCAAAGTATGTATAGGCCGGAGTAGAAGGAAAAGTGTTGCCAGGTGAGATTCGCGAAAAACTCATCTCAAAATGTCAATATCGCATTCCAAGTTACGAAAAAGACATTGTGTAAGGAAAAGTGTTGCCAGGTGAGATTCGCGAAAAACTCATCTCAAAATGTCAATATCGCATTCCAAGTTACGAAAAAGACATTGTGTACTACATACCTATTGAACACTGGTAGAGTTGGTAGGGTACCTTCCTACGCCACCTTAATTTTTTTTTGCTGACTGATAAATAATAGAGTTAGAAAGTAAATCACCTGATCTTGATGGGCTCATTCAATTCCCATCTGACATTAAACAAGATCCTATTCAAAACAAGATCATTGTCACTCACACCCAGAACCCAGACAAACATAATCTGTTTAAATTCTAAATACGGGAAGGAAGAGAAAGTAAACATTTCTTTATCTGACAATTTACACCTACAACGTATCTCTGTATAGTCGAAAATCACTATTGTGGGAGTGTAGCATATAGTTCACAGAAAGTGGAAGTAAATTCACGACTCAATGCTAGGACGGACGTTTCATTTACATGCTATACAAGACATGTATTTAATGATCCTGCTAGTCACAAATGATAAGATTGATAAGACCTAACTCAGTGCCGGATGGTACAGAGGGGTTTGGTGCTCTTGGGCTCAAGTTCAGGCCTCACGTACTTTGAAAATGAAGAGCCCACGGGAAAAAAGATGGGAGTCCACCTTTTCTCATTTCGAGAAAATCGCGATTTAAACTTTGAATTTTGGTACGCCTATTACTAAATGCTAACAACTTGGATTTTATTTTTTTTTCCGCTAATCGGTGGAAAATATTGTTGAGATAATATGCTTATGGTGGATTGAAAACATAAGCCCTTGTATGGGAAAGTTTAGAAAAATTAAAATTGTATTCAAAGGTCAAACCACAGATCTAAACTATGGCGTTGAAAATCAGCATCCCTCAGGTCTTTTCTCCTGCCGACCTCCTGACAAAATGACCAATCCGCTTCTGGTCTCCGCCGATAAGAGATACGTCATATAGAACAACTTGCTTCGAACAATAGAGAGTGAATATTACTGGAGAAACTATAACCTAGCGTAATAACTCGTTTGCAACTTTCTCTTTTACTTAATGATAGTGTTATGCTATGTGAGTGGTAAAAAAAAAAAATCGAGAAGACTGGAGTCATGATCGTGAAATGTGGACTTTGGTGAGGTAATAGAGAGTTTTAGCATCCAAAACTTGGTTTATCATTATCAAGATCAAGCTTGGTTCGTGACTGAAGGTTGCTCGAACGGAATCGGAATAATAATCTTGTGGAATTGAAATCTTGCTTGTTTTCTTCATTTTCTTACAGTGCATCGTAATTCGTAATGCGATGGTACTTCCTCCTTCATCTTCCATTCTTCCTATTTTTATTTTATTTCCATTCTCATTATTCTTTGTCTTTCCTTATTTATCGTAAGGTCACTAAGATGACGAGGGATTCTGTTTCGGTAGTCCAACGGCAACACCTACTTACACCCATCTTGCTTGTTTTCTTCATTTTCTTACAGTGTATCGTAATTCGTAATGCGATGGTACTTCCTCCTTCATCTTCCATTCTTCCTATTTATTTTATTTCCATTCTCATTATTCTTTGTCTTTCCTTGTTTATCGTAAGGTCACTAAGATGACGAGGGATTCTGTTTCGGTAGTCCAACGAGAACACCTACTTACACCAAGTCTCATTTGGGGGGTTTGAGGTATTGAATAATTCCAACTTCTGATGTCAGAGGCACTTTTTGATGTATCTCACGGATTTTGGCCTGGAAAGTCCAAAGTGTCTTTGGACTTCTGTGCTCCTCAGGCGGAGAGGCATGGACGTCCAAAAATTGAACAACATAGAGTCAACATAAGACTGACTGTGGACATGCCCGTTAGCCTGTCGGAGAGACACACTTTCCAGGGCAAAATCCGTGAGATACATCAAAAAGTGCCTCTGATATCAGAAATTAGAATTATTCTGTTTCGAAATTAAAAACCTACCTAGTGGGATCTTTTCGTGATTCAAACCTCCGGTCTTCGAGGCGCATCACACCGACCTTGCTCCCTGGTGAAGAGGTTGCGGGTTCGAATACCGATAGTAGAAAGAATTTAAATAATAAATCTAGAGTCTAGACATTGAAAATTCGGATTAAAACAGTGCTTTCTTATGCCATAACGATAAGCTGATAAGGAACAACCACAGAGTTGTAGTATATACTTGTAGTGATTAGATTAGCGCGGCAGACTTCTGATCTGGAGATTGGTAGTTCAAGTCCAAGTTAAGTAATAATATTTCAACTGTTGGGATTCGAACCACAGTCTCCTCGATTCGGAATCCACTACTTGTTTCATAACACGTGATTTCTCGTGGAAGGAAATCAGGAATGAAGTCTCGTGACTAGCAGGATTCACTCAGGAATAAATTGCTTTTGAGTACCTCGTAGATCATATCACTAATTATATGATAGTACCTACACCATCTCAGAAAAGCGACCCATTCAGCAAAGGTGAGTGTGGTGTGTTTCTGGATGGGTCTTTGGTGGAAAAAAACATGCAAGTAGATACACTTCGGTAACCAAATAAAAATCCGCCCCAATACGAAATGTTCTAGACCTGTTTACATTTTCATTTGGTTATCTTTGATTGACATCATCACTAAAAGGACGAAAGACATTTTCAACTTCAACCAAGCCGTTGATGGAGACATGGCACTAGAAGAAGAAACAATCATCTCCAACAAAAATCCCTAAGTTAGATGTATGGGTGAGGCAAAATGTATGAGTTGGCGCTCGTCTTACCGTTGGAGAACAGTTCCCCAACCATGTAATCATTCTTCCAAAGATGAGTCAACCCTACGATTTCCCAACCATCGATGTTGTCAGGGATCTAGCAGGAAAAATGTTTGTGATGGAAAAATAAATAATAATAAAAATCCTAAATGTCTCAATTAGCCACCCTGAACGTCAAGTCACCATTTACCATATACATTTATATACATGACCAATGTACACGAGACAAGGTAAGTAAAAGGTAATTCACATGACGTACTGAAGATGGCGTGCCGTTCTCGTGATTAACAATCCTGTTGGTATCTGCTTCATCTCAAATCAACTTTCTACTTCAGCGTTACATAATGGTCTGCTTAGTGGAGCGAGTTATTTGCTGTACTGCTCTGACTTCCTATGTTTTGCTTCATTATTAGTACTAGTATTTTATTATCAATATGAGTAGTATTTATTAGCCGTATATTAACACGTTAAAGTTGTCCTTAAAAGGGTGTTGCCTCTTAAACTCAGGTAAACCTTTGGTCTTGATTATTCAACTCTTCAAGATAAAAAAAATCTCCAAAATCCGTGAGATACATCAAAAAGTGCCTCTGATATCAGAAATTAGAATTATTCTGTTTCGAAATTAAAAACCTACCTAGTGGGATTTTTTCGTGATTCAAACTCTCAAACACGAAATTTCCCCAAACATTAATCAAAGTTTATGTCATTTAGGACCAGAGCAAGAAAGGTGGCTCAACTGTTGAAGTTTGGCTACAACTCATCGTTAACATGACAACATAAAGAACAATTTTTGCTGGTTGAATTCTTTTATGAAAGTGACTAAACCAGATTAGTGAATTAGAGAAAGGAGTAACTGTCATAATTTTTGGAGATAGAAGAACCCATTGTTCTTATTTGAGCATGAATAAATACTAAGAGATAGTTCTTATTTTGACTTAAATCATTAATATTCGTAGCGTATTTTTTCTTCTTATTCTTCTTCTTAGTCCAAATGGAATAGGGTACCTACTTATAAATTTAGAATTTTTTTAGGCTTATCAAACATCCATGTAAGATAAAATATCAAAGGTGACACGATCGGGCTCTTTAATACCGAATTAAATTAAACTATAAAAAGCCACTATCCAAATTATTAAATAAAATAATGATAATTTTCAAGTCTCGTCTCGTCTCGGCTATGACTGAACCCGCGCCCTCCTGATTATCAGACGACCACTTTTACTACTACACCACAGAGATAAAAACAAAAACAACTGCACACAAGTTCCAGATACCTGTTTTGGACTGCAGGCGATTTACCACTCATCAAAATTTACAACAGAACGAAAAAGGCGAAGATGATTAACTCGAAAAGAAGATAAAAACTTCCAAAGGTTACATTTGGTTACATCATGTACGCGCTAGGAGAAGGCAAAAGCATAATGTTTAATTAGTAAAGATAGGAAGATTAGTTACATGTGTTGAAGAAGTAAATAAAAAACTTAATAAGTTGAAAGTGAAAGCTCGAAGCTGGTTATACTGAGTATAATCAAGCACCAGGTATAATGAGTAGTGGGTACACAAGACTAATAATAAAAACAGTTGTGTGTTTTTATACATGAAGTCAATACGAATCAAGTCTGCATTGTAAATATGACAAGAAGGTGTTCCTGATGCAAACATGCGGGAGGAAAGATGCAATTCGGAGAAGACAGAAGAGGGAAATTGATTGAAATTTGACGGGGACAAAGTGCAATCCAGGAAATTGAAATACCTACAGGAAATGCAATAGCAAATTTGGAACTTGTACCTATCCATATTATCGAGAGGACAAGTTTTTAGGCATTTATTGACGAGTGAACGGGAAACATGACTTTGAAGTTCTCATAATGGGCTGAAATCCCTCATTTATACTGAGGGATTTCAGTCTAGGATGAGACTGAAAAGTTATTTTACCCCCCGCAGTCTAAATAAGGTCTTCCCTTTCCCCTGTCCTTTACTCTCCATTCTCCCCTTCCTTTCTCTTTCATTTGCACTTAACACTTTGCGAATTTCGGCAACACCGTATTCCGCTCTGCTCCATGCAAAGTCTCATGTGATCATTATAATCAGAATAATCACACATCACAATGCATTGCATGCGATGGAAGAGGAATGAATGAAGAATAGCAAAATAAAAACAACTGCGAACGAGGAATCCTTGGCCTGGTTAATTTCCAACCAATGAGCGGTACGGTAACTCAGGGGTTCAAGGCAGTTCATACGCTCGGCATCAGGCTATAATATTCACCGAGTGCAGGAAAGAGGGTGACACACGGCCTGGGATGAACGGTGCTTGAACCCGATGGAAAACATTGACGAACTGACGGAAGCTTGGAAAAAAATTGGCTTCCTAGGTAGGTAAGTTTTTTTTTTTGACATTGCACAGTTTGTTAGTTACTATAAAAATGTTAGTTGGCATTTCATGTCTAGGTTTTTTGTTCAATATCCCAGACTGGAAATATGGAGGAAAAAGATCAAACCTTTCTAGTGGAGACGCCAAAACGCTCCGCATGGCATACATAATATTTTCAAGTCAGCTTCTCTTCTAAACAGTTATGCTCAGCAGGTATAAACATAAACCCAATACATAGAGGTATTAAATATAAATCGAAGTTTACATGTTATCTAATGGAAAACATAATCGCCACGCTAAGCCCAAGTAATGAGGGCAGAGCATTGCACGTTTCCAGAGACACGAGTTGATAACAAATCCACCGACTTCATCGTTCGCGTTTGGTAATCCATCGTATTCATCGTATAACACCGGCGTTGTGAGTTGTATTTAGAATCCGTTAATAGGTTAGTGGGATATGAGGGCAGAGCATTGCACGTTTCCAGAGACACGAGTTGATAACAAATCCACCGACTTCATCGTTCGCGTTTGGTAATCCATCGTATAACACCGGCGTTGTGAGTTGTATTTAGAATCCGTTAATAGGTTAGTGGGATTTTTTTACTCGTGCTATTATTATTCTCCCAATCGTCACAAGTGACTTCCACATAATCTCAGTACAAAAGAGATTTCGCTTCGCTTTTCTGAGCGTTGATGCTGTGGGGATGCAGTTTGCAGCGGTCTTGCATTTAGCGGCCCAGTCATAGGTCTTGCATTTAGCAGCCTAATCATTGGTCTTGCATTTCGTGGCCTACTCATAGGTCTTGCATTTCGCGGCCTAATGGTCAGTCTTAAATTTAGCGGCCTAATCATTAGTCTTGCATTTAGCGGCCTAGTATGTCTTGCATTTAGCGGCCTAGTCATAAGTCTTGCATTAAGCGGCCTAATAATAATCGTTCTGCATTTCGCGGCCTAGTATTGGTTTTGCATTTAGGGGCGTTGCATGGAAATGAGAAGTTGATAAGAGCACGGTTGGACTAGAGGTGACATTTTTTACGCTTACCGTGCAGGAATATTTAGGGCAAAAAAAGTGGTATGAGAAATCACATTTATGTGATTTTATTGGTCTAATGAGGAAAAACGGCGAAAGATATATGTAAAGCCTCTTACAATTAGCTCAATAGTAATGGAGTAGGTAAAAAATAAATAAATAGTGGAAATGTCAAGTGCACCAATCAAGAGAAGATGATATTCCAATAATTGGAGCCCAGTTCTATCGAGCTGAAGTCACGCTGACCCCTTGCGAAGAATCGAAAGTGGAATAAATTAATTAATGTGCCTAATATATCCTTAAAAACTTACTGCCCAGAATAAGGCTGAAGATGAAAAGTCCCTTTGCTCCTAATACCCTTCTAGTGGTGGGTCCAGACTTGTGCAATGCAACGTGCAATGCAATGAAATTCGTTAGTTTGGACGTGCATAAATAAATAGTGGAAATGTCAAGTGCACCAATCAAGAGAAGATGATATTCCAATAGTTGGAGCCCAGTTCTATCGAGCTAAAGTCAAGCTGACCCCTTGGGAAGAATCGAAAGTGGAATAAATTAATTAATGTGCCTAATATATCCGTAAAAACTTACTGCCCAGAATAAGGCTGAAGATGAAAAGTCCCTATGCTCCTAGCCTTCCAATAAGAAGCACTAGAACTAGAGTACATATTGCAATGTTAAGACCAACTGAACTGCATAAACTCGTAACGTTATCCCTGCAAATATTCCAAGATTTATCCGATTTATTAACTTTGTAACGTTCTAATAAAACTGATGTGTTTTTGTTTTCAACCTTCTTGCAGTTGTGATATTATCACCGACCCAATGTCAGAAGATTTTGTCTATATGGTCACTGACCGACACCAAGATCAAAATGTATATTTTTTTCTATACTCTTGTGTCAATGCCAAATTGCTGTGAAGCTTTCACTAAAGACCTTCGCAATATTCTCTGTTCGCATTCGTCAGATTTGATTTTACGTGCAACGTGCAATGCAAATGCTTTGCACGTTGCATTGCACAAGTCTGGACCCACCATTACGTTTTCCCTGCAAATATTCCAAGATTTATCCGATTTATTGACCAGCGCTCTGGCCTAGTAACCAGGGTTCAATGCCCGGTGGGATAATACATAATACAATTTAATGACTCTTCTTTATTTGTTTATTTTGCATTCTCTGACCAAGATAGAAATCGAAGTTCAAATGAACTCTTTGGTGGAAAAAAACATGCAAGTAGATACACTTCGGTAACCAAATAAAAATCCGCCCCAATACGAAATGTTCTAGACCTGTTTAC
>NW_007382006.1:7248-9916 GCF_000475195.1 Diaphorina citri | reverse complement strand
TTATTATTATTATTATTATTTAATTTGGTCGTAAAATCATCGTATAATGATTCTGATGTTTGTACAATTTTCCCATTTTATTAGTTCTACTTGATGAGTTGAATTTTATTGATGACTAAACAAACAGATAGTATCCATGAATGGGTCTAGTTTTTCGTTATCAATGGGCTGTTTTACTCGTATTTATCTTTCATCTAATTATTCTAAATAATAATTATTCTAATTAGTTTATCTAATTAATAAAGAATAAAATTGCCTAATTGCTAAAAGACCTAATTTGTATACAAAGAAACTTAAACACTAATAATGATGTCATAGATTCGAATGAGAGATAATTTTGTTCAACTACAGATTTGAATAGATTAGTTTAGAATACCGACTTTTATGTATAGAAATTACAAATTAATAATGAATCAGCTTCATAAAATCACTAGGTAATTGCTTAATTATTAGTAGGCAAATTTAATAATTATGAGAAATGCTAGATAAGCTAATTAATAGGCAAATACGTATTAGGCATTAGGTACATATTATTTTTTCCTAATTCCTAGAAGTAAAAAGAAAAACCCCCATTGATATAGGTTCCTACATAGGTAGTTGAAAATTTGATTTGCTTTTTTTTTCAAACAAAACACACTCATTCCTCTACTTTCCATTAATTAAAAATATCTATTTACCTACCTACCTACTAAAATAATTAAAAATTAAAACCCATTCATAGACGAAATACTCAGAAACAAAAAACAAATTTAATAGTTACGCTATTAAAAATTAGTCGAAACCTCGTACGCAGGAATTCCATAGTCCTTTTCATATTTGAAGAAAAATGTAGATTTTGTTGTTAAATTTGAACAGAGGGCTAATTAAAATTAATAAATACCAGGAATTATGTGGAATTCTTCAGAAAAACTATGAATTCTTGTGGTCCTATAAAAATTACCAACCGTTCACCTTTTAAGAGATCGTTAAAATTTTCAGCTAGAACAAAACGCACCAAGAATTTAGAGCATGAGGGTAATACCTACCTATTTTCGTTATTATTTTATTAGTCAGATATTATTATTATTATTTTTTGTTATTTTGTTGATTAATTTCTAACTAATTTGTAGGCAATTGGAATTAATTTGGACAAAATATTCCAACGCCAGACTCTAGGAAACTCGTAAACAGGGAAAATTCATAATTTTGTAATAAAAACTCTTTTTGGGTAACCCACTCAAGGAGTACAGTAACCTAATTTTAGGTAATTAGTAATTTAATAGGGGAAAGGAAAAACAGATCGCTTTTTTTGTTTTACAATAATAGCGATCTGTTTTTCCTTTCCCCTATTGATTTTAATTTGTTTTACCAAGTGTTGTGTATACCCTTAAAAGTTCTAACTTTTTAATATTAATTAGTAATTATTTACCTACAAGTCGGACTAGTTATCAAAATTCCAAAAAAGTAGGTTAGGTTGAAGTTAGAAACCTTTTCAGGTGATCTGTCCTGATTTGGTGCATTTAACATTTTCCTGCTTTCTTTTGGGCCCTTTGTTAAAGAGTCGTCGTCAGGCCAAGTTCCAGAAAGCACTCCTCTTTACATGAGTTCTTTCTGACTAGCTTTTTCTAAACTCTTCTGCTTTCTCTTTCTTAAACCAAAGCAACTCTTTTTGAACGAAATACTTATTCTCTCCTCTCCTCTGCTTTCAGATTCCAACAAGGGAGACCCGCCCAAACTGAACGTAAATTTGCGCAAACACAAGCCGAACCGCAAGCCGCGCACCCCATTCACTACGCAACAGCTTCTCAGTTTAGAGAAGAAGTTTAGGGAGAAGCAGTACCTGAGCATAGCGGAGCGCGCAGAATTCTCCAGCTCCCTACATCTGACTGAAACACAAGTAAGTATGCGCGCCACAGTGCGCCACCAAGGGATAAAGTCTAAATCTCAGTACGGAAATCAAACCCGCAACCTAGGCCTTAAAAGGTAGGATACCCTCCATGTTAACAAGGCTGGCTATGAAAGTTTTGTAAAGGAATAGCGCCTATTCTTCTTTGTGGTTCGAAGGATAGTTCGTAAACCTAATGTCTGAACTTACCACTGAGAGTTAACACAGTGCCAAGGGTTTTCTTTGACGTCACCAATTTGATTTACGCATGCCATCAGGACAGTAGGTATTTCTTAAACTCTGGATTAACTGAAAATTTTCTGTGCATTCCTTCTAATTAGTGAAGTTGAAAGTGATGCCACCGTAAAGTCTGCCCTTGCTAAAATCAACAGCCTGAGATCAGCCTATAACAAGGAAAGAAAGAAATATGGACTGATGGTTTTGAACTGAGCGTGAGTGTGGACTTCAGTTTTCAGTCTAAAATGACAGTTTGGACTGACAGTTCAGACTGTCAGTTTAGAACTGATCGTGAATGGCGCCGGCCTCAAAAATACGTTCATAGATCTATATGTATGTTAAGCGCGTCTCTTCCTGATTCCTTAATGTGCCGCGTCCATTTTAGTTTAGGATCTATTGCACCATGTCTTCATCGATCTACAACAAACCTCCTTCTTTCTGTTTCCAGGTCAAAATCGGTTCCAAAACCGGCGCGCAAAGCCAAACGCCTGCAGAGGCGGAAATCGAGAAAATCAAATTCCGCCAATTGCCGCCGCCCGGCCACACCCCCTATATGGGCCCGCCCAT
>NW_007382006.1:0-5117 GCF_000475195.1 Diaphorina citri | reverse complement strand
CTTCTTCTTTATAAATGAGGTTTGTGTTTCTTTTTTTTTTTAGCTCTGTTAAAGTTTCAGTTAAGTTGAGTGACTTATCTAGCTAATAACCCAAAAAATTAAAAGTGGATTTGGGAGCTGTGTTTTTCCGACAACACGTGGAAAAACCCCTCCAAAAACCTTCTTTAAACTACTTCACCTTGGGGAAACACTACCCTTTGACCTAGAAAGCTTCAGTTAACAACTAGGTAACTACCTCAAAAACCCTCTCAAGTAATTTAACTAACAACAATCATATCAAGACAAAACTAACAATGTCATATCCATATATCGCATCCATAACATCATGGATGGATATTCCATAACTTGAAAACATCATCCTGAACCTAATAACATCTATAAACATCAAACATCCATAATATCGATAACATCAAAAACCTATGTCCGACGAGTTAGTTAGATAGTCCTCTCTGCACCCATGAAACTAAGCCTAAACAAGACTAAAGTAAAAACAAATGGAAAAACACGGAGGGTAACTCGATATCCCATTCACATGGTAAATAAGCGGGGTGGATTTTTTCATGGTAAATAAACCGGGTGGACCGGGTGTAAAATAAAAATATTAAAAACAAAAATATCCTGATTGTTAAAAACTTGTCGTGACCCAAGCTATCGTCAGAAATTCGGGAAAGAAAACCTACTTTAACCTAGAACTTTTTTTAGCGGGGCCAAGTCTGAATACCACCGCATACCATGTCACACCGGTTATTTACCATGCCAAAAATTCCACCCAGCTTATTTACCATGGTGAATGGGATGTATCAAATGTAATATAATCCATGAGACTCTGAATAAATAACATTTTACATGGTAAAAAAAGGGATCCAGGATGCCATGACTCCTTCAATTCGTGGCAGGTCAGACCACATATAGACTACCTCCACTGTAGGTTACAACTACTGATAAAGCCGTACCAGAGGGGCTGGGGTTAAAGGAGAACTTCGAGCACTAAGGGGAGCTTTATTACCGAAACTCCCTTTGACATGTTGTTGCCTTCAGAATAGCAGGGGTTTTAGCTTCTCTCTTGCCCCTGTCCTATCCTCTTGTCGGTCGCAAGGTTCTGCTTGGAATAGACTAGTCCTATTCAAGAGGGGGCCGCCCCTTAGGCTTGGGGCCACCTGAGTCGTCGATTGCCAGGTTCCGTCTGCGCAGATTGTCAGATGGGAAGGTTGAAACACGCTTTTTTATGTCAGTCGAAGTTTAATTTTTTGTTGCTCCTAAATTTAACTACAAGTTAATTTTAACACAAACAAAAAAATATATAAAAAAAAATAAATAAAAATAAAATAGTAAAAAAAGCAAATTATTAAATCTAAAAAAACAAAGAAAGACATATTAGACTCATGAAAAAAGTGTTAAAAATTTTATGTGTTGTACGATATTTCTAGTGCATAACGTATGGTTCATTTTATATGTTACACTCTTTTTGCAATTTTCTTCTTCTTCTTCTTCTTCTTCTTCTTCTTCTTCTTCTTCTTCTTCTTCTTCTTCTTCTTCTTTTTCATAAACTCCACATTTTATTCCAGTCTCACCTTTTCGAGGTGAAGGTTATGAATTTTTCTCTCTGTACGAATTTTTTCGGGGGATTTTTTTCTCCCTTTCGAAGAAAAAGGCCAAAGTCAACGGGTGGGCGGGATTTTGTACCGCTTGTAAAAGTGTTCCTTAAGCCTGGCACATAGGTACAATACGACTTTTTAGTCCGTCCTTCCTTTATTATTACGATAGTAATAAAAAGGTATAAGGGACGAACTATTGTATTCGCTTCGGGGTGTCGTCTGTCTGTCTGTTCCCATAGAAGGACTTATCCAAACCTAGTCGACCTATATATCAAGGTCTTTTTACCAGGAACACGAAAGTGGTGGTGCAAATTTTGTCCAGAGAACCAAAAAGCCAAAAAACCCATAAAATGGTTTTTCGGGAATTTTTTTTTCACATTTTCTCACACAAATGAGCTCTGATCTTGAAATTTGTCGTGACGAACTATGAACTCAAAGCGAGAAAGTTTTAGATAACAAAAGCTTCAGTCGTTAATTTAAGACCGGTTTTAGCGTCCCCTATGTTAAGCTACGCCGAGCAAGGCCAATAAATGGATGGGTGACTTAAAGGAATAAAGAGAGAACGGGCTTTAGTCTTGATTTTAAATTACATGAAAGTAAAATAAAAAAATCAAATCAAGAATAAAAATAAACTGAATAATAAACAAATTAGGTAGGTACATAAGTACCTACTGATTTTCTCTAATCACGATCGAATGAATTACGGGCTAAAAAATTCCCGGAGGGACGGGCCCAGCTTGTTACTTTTTTGAAAGACGTTTAACGTCACTGTACGATTTTTCTTATCTACTATCAAGCATAATCAAGCCGTATGACAAATTGCATGGTTTTATGCGGTACACAGAGTACCTACCTATAGGTATTACTATTCAGAGACAAACTTGCCTCCTCACATTAACCTCATCCAGCCTGAGTGTGAGGCCGGGAAAAGCCAGCGGCACGTGATTGCCCAAATTGTTCCCATACCAACCACGCACAACGTTGGTTAACTTCAGTGATCTATTGTGAACTGGTGAATATATTGCGCTATGGCCGCTGGATAGCTGGATACCCATGTTTTCAAATGCTCTATTTTATGCTCAATGACCTACGACATTTACAAAAAACATTTTGCAACAATCAAAAAGGAGTCAATCGAAATTCCTAAAATGTCTCTCTATTATTAAGTTGTAAAAGATTTGAATAGGTAGGTAGAGAGATTATAATGATATACCTATTCATGAATGAAACTCTCACTATGGTACAAATGATACAGGAGTCCTCATAGAAGTAGGCCTCAAATGAAGACTTTTTTGTAAGAAGGGTTCCTGGAGCTTAGGTCCATTTTGGGGTGGTAACGAAGAGTTGAACCCAGCTTAGGTCCTTTGTGGGTCGTATAAGTAGGTAGTGTTTTATTTAGACCGGAAGAATTTTCAGCTTTAGCCAGTCTAGTTAGCTTGGGGAGTAGCGCGCTTGCCTTGTGAGCTCTAGGTCACGTGTTCGATTTACGCACGGGGCGAATTTCATCCTAAACAGATAAGCTTCGGCTGGCTTTCTCCGATCCTGTCCTTCTTCTCTTCAATTTCGGGACGATAAAATCTTAGCAGTTACTGCACTTCTATCAAAAGCCTATCAAACCAGCTAACTTATAACAAGAAGACCCATTATACCAAAGTCCCATTATACTAACAGGGTAAAACGACTGTCAGAACGAGATTTTCCTCTTTCACGCTTTCCCAATTCTATTTGGAGACGACCCTTCTTCAATAGAATTCCTTCAGGGAGAGCCTTTCGACTTCTCATTTGACAGATGCACTCATCCAAAACATGACTCTTTACATCTTCATAATACGAAAATAAATTTCAATGAATAATATTTAGGTGGTACCTTCCATACAATAAGAGATTTAAGGTAGCTATGTTCTATTGTTGGTCCATTTTACAATATTATTGTACCTCCCTACCATTCTTGTCTTTTTTTTACCTATATTCCATCCAAAAAATATTCCATTCATGTGGAGTAAGTACCTACTGATGTCTTGGGTGATCCTTTTCCGAATAATTCTGCTTTTGAATTTTAGAAGTCTCTCGAGAAAGACATCTTTCTCGCTTCATGTCTTTTGATGAGGGACACACTTCAGGTTTAGTATAGAATGATGGAAGTCAGCCTGGTTGGCTTGGAGAGTAGCGCGCCCGCCTTGTAAACGCTAGGTTGCGGGTTCGATTCCCGCCCGGGACGAATTTTATCCTGAACGCATAAGGTTCGTTCCTGGAACCGCTGGCTTTCTCCTATCTTGTCTTCCTTCTCTCTTTGATTTTGGAACGATAAGATCTCAGTATAGTTACAGTTCCCTCTATCAAACCTCTTAAAGAAAGCTTAGTTAGGGATCACCAATGCTGGAATCTTCTAAAATTATGAATTCGAAATAAAACATCAAAAAATAGCTACCCACCTAATTCAGCACAAAATTAAACCGATTTTAATTAAACAAGTACCTACCTACCTTCCTATAAGTATCTTGAACAACTGAGAAATGAGAGAGAGAGAGAGAGAGAGAGAGAGAGAGAGAGACTATAGGTGTAAGAGAGAGAGAGAGAGAGAGAGAGAGAGAGAGAGAGAGAGAGAGAAAGAGAGAAAAGATTTTACCTATATCATTTTTTCTTGAAAAATGTCAAAGCTCTTGTCAAAACTGAAAACGGAGAACAAAATTAAATAAATTATATCATTATTTCAAACAATTAATAAATAAAAACAAAATTCAAACAAATAAAACAAAATTAGACAAAAACCCCTGATATCATTTCTGTTATCGTGGAATTCGTATATCATTTTCGAGGATTAAATTCTAAATCTCCTTTGTCATAATTAAAATATCATTTTTAATGGGACATACATATTTATTTAATTAATCACATTTATTTTAATTAATACGCTGGCAGGTATTTATATCGACATCATTATTTGAGGATTATATTTACTACAGGGTGGCGAAGAAAGAGAGTGACGAAAAATTGCTGGTTCAATGTGTAGGTACAGGGTGACTCAATGTCGTGAGGCCACCTAGTTTTTATGTATTGGTTATTCAATGAGATTTTATAAGAAGGTTTGATAGAGGGAACTGTAAACTACTAAGGTCTGATCGTCCCAAAAGCGAAGAGAGAAGGAGAGGATGGCAGAAAGCCAGCCGTTCCGAGAACGAATCAGGCTAGAATCGCGCCCGCGGCCTAGCGCTTACAAGGCAGGCGTGCCTTCCAAGCAAACTAGTCTAGCTAATGAAAGATTTAGTGAAAAGTCAAAAGCAAACCATCTATAAATGTAATAAAAAATCTTATACAAATAAAATTATTCAAACACAAAGCGGCATGCAACTCACATTAATAAATTATAAAAAAAATCCTGCCAAGTGATGTTCTATTTAAAATCTAATAAATCATAACATTTCCAATTCACCCGGGAAAACACCGACTGAACTGTGGGAAAACCCGACTTGTGTTACACTTATTATTGAACGCAAACCCCCCCCATGCGGCACACAGATACCC
>NW_007382005.1:6380-9927 GCF_000475195.1 Diaphorina citri | reverse complement strand
GACTCTGTCTCAGCTTCGTCTGGAATATGGGTAAGCTTCATCACAGTAGGAAAAAAGCTGCATAATAAAATAAAAAAATGGTGAGCCCATAGAAAGATAGGGAGATGTTCTCATTTGTATAAATTAAAACTGCTGGGTAAAGAGATGAGTTTAGTGCTTTGTCCATTTTCCTTCCTCTCTTCGTGATTCCTAGGAATATTATGAAAGGGAAATTAAAATTTTACACACTGGAAAGTTTCGCATGTATGCAATTCAGGGCCCGAGTTATAACCCGATTTCCAAGCAGGGTACTTACTTCCTTTGTCCGTGAGATAGGCAATCTTTCTTAAGCTGTGTCCACACATCGACGTAGACTGAAACCATACACTGCCTCAACAACATAGATTCACCTTGTCGACCGACAGCGTCGACTATGTGTTGGACAAACGCTTTTTGTTGACCACATGAAAAGGCAGTAGAGAAACCGACTTTCCTGCCTGCCCACGCTTTTTAGTTGGTGGGTATGTCACAAGGAACCTCGCACTTTGCTATAGCCATTTTGTCATAATAATCATACTAAAATTTTCTAGGGAAAAATCGCATGATTGGGGCTGTTGATTACCATCTCCAAAGTGCAAAATTACCTTCAGGAACAGGCTCTTACTGTGCTTCTCACTCGCTTTTTTTTTTTTTTTTTTTTTTTTTATTTCCTATGAAAATTCCCCTCGGGAAAGGCTTTTTTTTTTGTTCTTCCCCCTTTTTTTTTTTTTTTTTTTTTTTTTTAATGCCGATTATCATGATATTAAAAATAGTATATTATATCATAATATTATTAAATAACATAATCCTCAAGCACTCTAGCAAAATAGACTATAAATAGTTATGCAAGCCTGGTACGTTGAAAAAAATCTGGTGTGAACATCACACAACTTTCCTTATCCTAATGATTGATGCTTATTTACCCTAACTTCTACAATATCTCTAACCGTTTTGTCGCTATAGCTGAAAACCGCCAAAAAACGGTCGAAATCTGTCCAAAAGCGGTCAAAATACCGCCAAGCGCAGCAACCATCTCAACCAAACGTTTTGTGTTGCATCCTTGTCACATTTGTGAACTACATACCAAATTTCAAGTCTCTAGCTTAAACCGTTTTTAAGAGAATGAAGAGTAATGCCAAAAGCTCTGGTACTCCAAGTTTCATCTTCACCATCAGCAGTGGTTGGGTGGAAGAGCTCATTTAAAATAATCCTGCCACTTTTAACGAAGCTGTTTTTTTACGGTGGATCATTTCTTCTGCCTTCATCTCGTCTAGTCTCTAGTAGTCCCTCCTTCTGAGAGGGCACTGGTTAAAGAGGAAAGAGCCACTTCTCGTTGATGTCTATTTTGTAGAGGATTTAGATTTAGAGGAATGCAACGTTCAGTATGGCCAATATTCAGTTGAAATGGAATAGAGGAATAGGGACACAAAATATGAACATATGTACCTACGAGGTAGGTATGCGATAATTTTATTTCAAAACTATCTGTCGGATAAACTTTCAGTACATAAAAGGGTTAGATTTGAAGAGTGAAAAAGAGAAGAGAGTTTTTGAAAAAAAGTAATTCAATTTAATTAATGTGATGCTTAGCGTGTAATCAAATAAATAAAATAAATAATTTAATTAATGTGATGAAACCCCTTCAAACCAATTAATAATAAAAAAAGATGTATTTATTTTATTTTTATTCAAATTAGATCCCCGACCTTTCCTTCTTTGTGGAGGATTTTTTTCTACTTTCTGGAAAAAAGGTAATTTTAATTGTGTTAACAATTCATGCTTGTCACAAATATCATTACTTAAGTAATAAATTTGTAGTGCACCTCACTAAATTTGTATCACTTGCCTTGGACTCGAACCATTGTGCAGTGATGTAGTGGTTGACGATGTGACCTTCAAGTTAAGTCTAGAAATACAATTTTCCTTTTGTTCTTTTCTCATACTGTGTAGTCCCACAGAACAATGTTAGAATATATTCTATAGGACTGGATATTTGGACCTAATCATAAAAGAAAAAAAGTTTCTATAAAAAAAAGTAAGCTGTCACGTTTGCTTTGATATTGAACTTTTTTTTTCAATTTTAAAAGATGAACTTTTTTCTTTCTAAAAAAGCTTCTTCCTTGTCTTCTTTTTACTTTCTATTTGTTATTATTTTTAAAGAAATTTTTTGTTCAAAGTTAAAGTAGCAGTGACTTATTTCAGGTAGGACTTATTAAACGTCGATGGCATTGACCCTAAAAAAGCTTCTTCCTTGTCTTCTTTTTACTTTCTATTTGTTATTATTTTTAAAGAAATTTTTTGTTCAAAGTTAAAGTAGCAGTGATTTATTTCAGGTAGGACTTATTAAACGTCGATGGCTTTGACCTATTTTCATACCCAGGTCTAAAAATACACGTAGGAATGAGGCTAATTTATTCCAAGTTTATTATTTCCTTTATTCCTGGGTTCTGGCATCATTCTAAATTTCGAAAATAGTGTAACCCTTATTTTGGACTCAAGAGTGATGTCTCTTAAAAATATGTCTACATCTTTATCCATGTTCATTCCATGGCCAAAATAGAACCCACACCCGTCTATTTATGTACAAGATCTTGCTTCTGAGGTGACCAGAAAATATTTGACTTGCCCTTTGAGGACAAAATTTGGAGCTAATGGAATGGCTGTATGATATAGTGTAACCCTTATTTTGGACTCAAGAGTGATGTCTCTTAAAAATATGTCTACATCTTTGTCCATGTTCATTCCATGGCCAAAATAGAACCCACACCCGTCTATTTATGTACAAGATCTTGTTTCTGAGGTGACCAGAAAATATTTGACTTGCCCTTTGAGGACAAAATTTGGAGCTAATGGAATGGCTGTATGATCGAAAAATGTAGACTTCTCCATAAATGTCCTGACCTGACCTTCTTTCACAGAAAATTACTCTCAGTTCCATCTACAAGAAAAGAGAATGTGTACTCACCATTTCATATTTTCATGTAGATATTTCCCATCTAAACGGAAAGACCTGTTTCACCGAAAGAACAAAATATCCCACTCTATTCGAGTCCCTAATAGAGCCTATTCATATTGGAAAATGAAGAAAGTCTAATATGGGAAAATATTTTCCCCATAAACACGTCCCATAAATTTTCAACCTCCAAAAAGGTTTCATTCAAGATTTTCGGGGAGAGAAAAAAAGAAAGTGGAAAGCTGTTAACTTGTTGCATGGGTGAAATTTTCCAAAATGATTAGGAATTTATCATACAGGGTAGAAATGGAGACAACATGAACCCCTTCTGTTGGTATGGAGCTTCACAAAATTACTGAGTCTTCAATAGATTATGTTTCAATACTACCAACCGCAGGGTAAGCTGACCTAAAAAAATAAAATAAAAAATAAATAAAAAGATAGATCCATTGAACAATTTTGAGTACGTGGAAAATACACCATAATTTCCATGAACTACATTTTTGAAGTCCACAAGTCAAAAAAAAAAAAAAAAACAAAAAAAAAAACCCTTGGGGAAATCAAGTACCATTTTTA
>NW_007382005.1:0-6298 GCF_000475195.1 Diaphorina citri | reverse complement strand
CATGAATGGTCTAATTACCTAATTAAAAAGACAAGACATTAAAAAGACGTTTAAAATGAGACATTAATGGTCTAATTACCTAATTAAAAAGAGAACTTTTTAGAAGAAACTTTCATCTGATTGAACTTCTTCTTTACTATGACCATCAACAACCTCAATCTTGCACCCTGGACACATGAAGAAGTCCTCATCATCATCATCACTATCTAGAATATAGTCATAGTTCTTAGGGATACAGCTACGATGGTAACATCTCTTGCCCTCTTGTGCAAACCTGCAGTTTCTCAATATGTTTATCTAATGAACACTTAGCGCACACTTGAACCTTATCCAAAGGAGCTGGAGCTCGGTCCTTTGCCTTGGTAGACTTTCTCAAAGGAGCTTGGACCTCCTGACCTTGGGGCTTAGAAGTTATTTCTTTTTTGATTCTCTTGATAGTGAGAGCCAATGAAGATGTTTTAAGTGGTGTCACCGTCTTCAGCAAAGACCTCTTCTTCTTTTGGGTTACTTTGCTCAAAGCTTATACCTTATGTAAACATGTCAGGCTTCTTAGGGGGTAACTTTTCCCATTTGGGAA
Source organism: Diaphorina citri (assembly GCF_000475195.1). Classification (NCBI taxonomy): domain Eukaryota; kingdom Metazoa; phylum Arthropoda; class Insecta; order Hemiptera; family Psyllidae; genus Diaphorina; species Diaphorina citri. The sequence continues at coordinate 5,721 of NW_007382005.1, read as the reverse complement.
ATGTATCCCCGAATCGAGTAAATTTCGACAGAAAAAATTATTTTTCAATTTATGCAAGAACTACAGTAGCTAGAAACATGGCGTTTACATGAATTAAAAGAAAACAAAACACATTTTATGATATTGAAACAGACTTACCTCTAACTTCTGCACACTCTCCTGCAGAGTAGAAATTTTCAGACACAATTTTTCACAAAAAAAACAATCAACCACTTTTTCTGAAATTTACGAGAACTGAGCGTACAAATTCAAATTTTTGCGCCTCACACGGGTCCGACATAATGTAAACAAGAAAAATCCCCCCCAAAAAAATCTTTTTTGTTCAAAATAAATTCGTGAGATGGCGCCACATTTTATATTCAATGATGGGAAAAGTTACCACTATATGGGCAATCTATCCCCCACTTACGGTACGTGGAAAATACACCATGATTTCCATGAACTACATTTTTGAAGCCCACAAGTCAACCAAAAAAAAAACAAACAAAATAAACACTGTGGGACATCAAGTACCATTTTTACAGAGAAACCATTTTCAAAAGCTGTCAGGTAATATTCAGTTATTTTGTCAACCTCAATGGTGTAGTGGTTTGCAAGGTAAACTTTCGACCTGGAAGTTGATGGTTCGAATCCAAGTTAAGTCATAAAATTTATCGAGGTGTTTTAATCGGGAAACTACATATTTTGTGACGAGCATTCATCATACGAGTAGTTATCTGGTTATCAAAATTAATTTCTTTTATTCAGGTTTGCAAGGTAAACTTTCGACCTGGAAGTTGATGGTTCGAATCCAAGTTAAGTCATAAAATTTATCGAGGTGTTTTAATCGGGAAACTATATTTGTGACGAGCATTCATCATACGAGAAGTTATCTGGTTATCAAAATTAATTTCTTTTATTCAGGTATTCTTTTAGAAAATCTTGAAATAGACTGTGAAACTCTTACCCAGTATTTCCAATTCAATTATTATTTATTCTTAACAATAAGTACCCAATTCCTAACCCTCATGGGCTCTGTTCAATGAATTTCACAAGTTTGAAATAAATCCAAACTTTGTTTGACTTTGACTTACCATATTGTCAGGTATTCTTTTAGAAAATCTTGAAATAGACTGTGAAACTCTTACCCAGTATTTCCAATTCAATTATTATTTATTCTTAACAATAAATACTCAAGTTCCCAAACCTCATGGGCTCTGTTCAATGAATTTCAAAAGTTTGAAATAAATCCAAACTTTGTTTGACTTTGACTTACCATATTGAATTATTGATGGTTGTTGTGTTTGTAAACAGTAGTTGTTGGAAAAATTCGCTGGAAATTATGTAAATTATTTTTAAAATACCAATTCCTAACCCTCATGGGCTCTGTTCAATGAATTTCACAAGTTTGAAATAAATCCAAACTTTGTTTGACTTTGACTTACCATATTTAAGAATGATAGGTATGTACTATGTTTTCACTTGACAAATATATTTGTCAAGTGAAAACATAGTACATACCTATCATTCTTTACCATATTTAATTATTGCTGGTTGTTGTGTTTGTAAACAGTAGTTGGTGGAAAAATTCGCTGGAAATTATGTAAATTATTTTTAAAAATGTTTCTGGGGCTTAGGAAATTTTACACAAAATTTGTGAGAGTTCTTTTTTTTTCAATTTCATCTCACCTCACATCCTTCTTCTGAAAATTTTACTTGAAATTTAATATCCATTTGTTGTCGAACTTCCTCTCAGAACTGTGAATATAAAACGTGGGTATAATTAACTTGTAAATTACATATTAGTACCATATTTAATTATTGCTGGTTGTTGTGTTTGTAAACAGTAGTTGGTGGAAAAATTCGCTGGAAATTATGTAAATTATTTTTAAAAATGTTTCTGGGGCTTAGGAAATTTTACACAAAATTTGTGAGAGTTCTTTTTTTTTCAATTTCATCTCACCTCACATCCTTCATCTGAAAATTATTTTACTTGAAATTTAATATCCATTTATTTTGTTGTCGAACTTCCTCTCAGAACTGTGAATATAAAACGTGGGTATAATTAACTTGTAAATTACATATTATAAACATAAACAGGTTCAACTAAACCTACCAATCAACCCTCGATGGTCTTCAGTGCGAAGGGTTGAAATATTCGTGCGATTGATCTAGGATAGGTTCAACTAAACCTACCAATCAACCCTCGATGGTCTTCAGTGCGAAGGGTTGAAATATTCGTGCGATTGACATAAACAGGTTCAACTAAACCTACCAATCAACCCTCGATGGTCTTCAGTGCGAAGGGTTGAAATATTCGTGCGATTGATAGGTTCAACTAAACCTACCAATCAACCCTCGATGGTCTTCAGTGCGAAGGGTTGAAATATTCGTGCGATTGATCTAGGCCCTAGGCCCTAGGCCCAGGTTCCTAGATGCAAAACATCGATAGCGTGTCAGGCCAAGTTCTGGTCTCATTGGGATTCGAACAGGAAGTTTCATTATTACGTATTTTGAGATTCCATAATATTATGTTGATACACAATGGATTCTAATGGAACGTTACACAACAGGGTGTCCCGACCCGTACAACTTTCTCTCTCATGAAGAATGGACGAGAAAGCACTGATGGTTGTCTCGTTATTGCGAGGTCCGTTTTCTCCTCTCCATCCCTACCCTAAAACTTCAATATTAATGACCAAAGTTGCGAAATAGCCTTATGTAACGTACAAAACCCATCAGCATTTTTTTGCCTCCTCTCCCATCCAGTCGGTGTTATTACTCGTATGATGTGTTTTTGTAGGGGATGTGTCGAGCTTTATGTTGATACACAATGGATTCTAATGGAACGTTACACAACAGGGTGTCCCGACCCGTACAACTTTCTCTCTCATGAAGAATGGACGAGAGAGCACTGATGGTTGTCTCGTTATTGCGAGGTCCGTTTTCTCCTCTCCATCTCTACCCTAAAACTTCAATATTAATGACCAAAGTTGCGAAATAGTTTTAATTCACCTTTTGTGCTGTGAAGATTTCATTAACTCGACTACTCTTCCGAGGGTGCTTTGTGGGTTTGTGAATAACAATTTCCTGTGTTCCTGTTAGTATACCTACTGGGATTTGAGGATGTATGAAGTAAGTTATCACGTCACTTCCTGTTGTCTGATTACTTTTCTTTATCATATCTATTATATTAATCATAATATGTTGAATTGTTGTTTATTAGGTGTGATGTGATATCTTAATCTCTTTGTCGATGTCGTCTGCCGAATTCTCCAGTATCCTTTAAAATCTTCCATTTGGATATTTTATTGTAAACCCTAATGGTGACATTATCTGTGGAAATGTAAAAAGAAGAAGAAAAAAAAACATGGCACTACATTGACAACATTCAAGTAGCCGTCGAGTTTTTGCCTCCATGCCATGGAACGAAACATTTTTCATAGTCGAATGAAAGTTGTTCTGTTTATTAGAAAAAATGGACGCCCATTATGCCAACTTGACAACGATGCCATTCGGTGTGTCCATTGTGCGAGCAATCTGACAACAGCGTCATTTAGTTTCCCATCAGCATGTCAGTCCAGTGTGGACATTACGTACAAGAAACATCTACAGAGAACCTCAATATACTCACACAGATAGCGGCTAGTATCAAAGTCGGGTTTGTATAAGCTATGATATCTGTGATGAAAGCTATTCACATATGAACATATATCTAATTCGCTTTCAAGTTCCCCAGTTCCCTACTTGTACGTGGTATTCACATTGCTGGTATACATCAAATAATTCCTCCAAACCCATCCCCAATGCCTTGTACAAAATCTCAACAACATATTAAATTTCAGTATCGTGCAGTATTAACTTCAAAAGCAAACGCAAGAGCCTTTGTAAACTCACATTGCTGGTATACATCAAATAATTCCTCCAAACCCATCCCCAATGCCTTGTACAAAATCTCAACAACATATTAAATTTCAGTATCGTGCAGTATTAACTTCAAAAGCAAACGCAAGAGCCTTTGTAAACAATACAGAGATAGGTCATCATGTTTTATCATTTTCCATGTTTCAGGTAATTTCAGATTATTGCCAACAGAAAGACCAAAGTCAGCCATTTTGTTCTGTAATCATGGAGTTGCACGCTTTCGTCAAATCTGCCAAACAGTCTAGTAATAGTAACACGCTCAATAAAATCAATAGGGTAAGTAACTCTACAGTCTATGACAGTAAATATTTATTTATTTTTCCCGAGTGAGGACGAAAATTTGAATTAGGGCCGTACTCTGAAAATTTTTAAGCATCCCCTGCATTAAAATTCTGGAGACGAACCTGGATACGTAATCCATAAAATCAACCAGAAGAGAGACTTATCGTCCCGAAATCGAAGAGAGAAGGAAGACTGGATAGGAGAAAGCCAGCCGTTCCGAGAACGAACATTATCCCAGCAAGATAAAATCCGCCCCGGGCGGGAATCGAACCCGCGGCCTAGCGCTTACAAGGCAGACGCACTAAGGATAAAATCCGCCCCGGCCGGGAATCGAACCCGCGGCCTAGCGCTTACAAGGCAGACGCACTACCAACTAAGCTAACTAGGCTGGTTTGATTTTGTTTTACTCTTTCAGAAAAGATCGAGTTCCTATGTAGACATCAATACATTAACCAGTGCCGATAATGTAGCTGAAAAAAATAGGTAAGAAGCTTCATATGAATGAAATAGGAGCAACCAATTTAGATTACCCGACCTATGTTAGGACAATATATTTATTTACCTGAATACCTAGAACTTACAAGACAAAAGCGCTACCCTCCAAAAGCTAACAACATATTTATTTTCATTAACCAGTGCCGATAATGTAGCTGATAAAAATAGGTAAGAAGCTTCATATGAATGAAATAGGAGCAACCAATTTAGATTATACAGGTAATTTATTTGGTTTACTGTGGGGAAGTACGTACTTTTCCACTAGTGGGAATTTATAGGGGGAAAAAATTATACGTCTTCAAAAGAAAAAGACTTTTTTGTGTTATTTGAACTTGCAATAAAATCAAAGTATCAGCTTAGATGTGATTCGGTACAGCTGTTCACTTTGGCAGGTCTAGCGTTGCAGGCAGAGTTTGGCAACTACAGCGAGCAGGTAATAATTACTTTTACAATATTACTATAAACTTAAAGGAGGTTACAGCTGGGCAATCTTTACTATATCTCTACCCGTTTATTTGATAGAAAATACTATCCATATTTTATCTCGGACTAGATATAAGCTTTCGGGTAAACTTCTGTTAAGTTATATATCAAAGTATGCTACTCCGTAAATACCTCCTGACATCTCACCCGATGAAAAGAAGCTGCCTCGGGTAACCAGAACAACCCTCGTCCAATTTAGATCAGGATATTTCAGAATACTAAACAGTTACATGAATCGTATGGATCCCAACATCGAAGACAGATGCCCCCAGTGCAGAGGAAGCCCACACAACACCTTTCATCTCTTCAATGCCCCTCTAAGCCAACTCAAATGACACCAATAATAGATATGTGGCTCAAACCAATTGAAGTGGCTGAACACCTGGGCCTACCAGTAACAGATGGGGATGGAAGTACCTGATCGGACTTTGGCTACTACAACAACAACTCCGTAAATACCCAAACTATAAACGCCATAAATTTTTTACTCTTTCAGTGTGGAGCCCCAGAAAAGGCCAATCCAGCGGGCACCATCCCGCTTGTACAAAGTGGATTCAG
>NW_007382004.1:0-9929 GCF_000475195.1 Diaphorina citri | reverse complement strand
AACTACATAAATACCTAATACATAATAATAAAGATCGGATTTCCGAGGAAGTTCAAAAATTTCCAAGTTGACTCATTTTGCTAACTCTGAATAGTCTGAATCTGTGATCTTCTTATGAGTCCCCATGATTCCAAAAAAGACCCAGAGTGAGTCACTCGTCACACATACTCGTATGTACCTACTATGGAATGTGAATTATATATCTGACGTAGGTATCGTAGGTACTCACAAGTTCAGTGAATTTTAAGAAGATCCTTATAGTCTTATCTTACCAAGTTGAAATGACAACTCATGTACCTATAGGGAATGTACCTACCCGACTACCCGATACTATAACAATGTACGAGCATTAATATTACATAACGTACTTACCAAGGTGTTCAACTGTAGGTATGCAACTTTTGAAAATTTGGACCGATTGCAATACTTTCTCATTACCTTGTATAGGTTCCCTATACGTAAGGGTAATAGAAAGTAAAAAAGAGAAAGGAAGGGAGGGACAGATATGGAAGAGAAAGAGAGAAGAGAGAGAAAAAAAGAGGACAGTACCTAGATGAAAAAAGAGAAGGGAGGGGGAGATGGAGAAGAAGAGAAGAGAGAGGAGGGAGATAAAACAGAGATTTCCAATTATAGGTGTTATTATTATAGGTGTTAGAGGATACTCCTACATACGCAGATCAATTTGCTTTATGTGCAGTAGCAGCAGTGAATAGAGGTAAGTAGCTAGATTGTACAATTTGCTTTAACTACTTTTTTACTCCCGCGGCATTTTATACAATTTTTTTTCGTAAACATGTATTTTCTAACGAAACGACTGCCAGTTTACAGCTGTTAGCTGTTAGTAGTACTTACTAGCAATTTATAACTTTCTGTTACTAGCAACTTTTATGTGTGAACTATCACAATAGTCAGCAATAAAGATGGAGAAAATAAAACTATTGTAGAAAACACAACCCAGACCCAAAGTTGTTACTTTGAAATGGGAGCGAAAGATATGAAAATAAAGGCCGGGGAAGGAATAAGGAAGAAAGAGAAATAAACGATATACATTTGAAACGAAAAGGAGAAAAAATATTACCTATAGGAAAGAGGAGAAGAAGGAATGGAAAAATTCAAACATTCAGTGAGTAAACTACTCTGTACCCGAGGCATGCTCTCTTGTAATCGCATTCAACGAAACAATTCGTTTCCTTGTTGAACAGATAAGTAGATATCAGTAAGTTGCTCTGTGCTGTGAGCTTATGTACGAACGAAGGCGGTCCCTAGACATTCAATAATGACTGAATGATGAATCAGTATTTTGAATTGATCAGTACAAAATTACGAATTGCAAGGCAATAGGAGAACTTCAAGCAAATCAAATCTCAAATTATTTGTGTTAGCGAAGAGCTTTAACACAACTTTAGAGGGTATCACAGTATTACTAAGTGCCTCCTTTGCAATCGTCAGAAAGGCTGGCTTTCTCCTATCCTGTCTTCCTCCTCTCTTCGCTGTCGCGACGATAAGACCTGCAGCAGTTAAAAAAATTTGACCCGATTACATTATCTACTTTCCTTCCTATAGGATAAGGAAAGTAAAAATCGATAAATTGAACGTCTAAGGGCAGCTTTCTTTTCTCTAGTCGCCATGTCTAGTACTCTACGCTCTATGAGTGCAATGTGGGAGTATTCATTCATACGAAACGGTCCTTCACAAGAACAATACCACTAGAGACAAAAAAAAAAGTCAGGTCTATGAGTGCAATGTGGGAGTATTCATTCATACGAAACGGTCCTTCATAAGAACAATACCACTAGAGACAAAAAAAGTCATACAGAGTGGGAGAAAAGTTTGGAAACACTCGGGTAACTTTTGAACGGCTGAACTTCGATGAGTGTAGTGGGCGATTGAGAGTCGGCCTTTATTTCAAAGGTCGCAGAGGAGGGGTGATTTGTGATGGCTTTTTGTGCCAACTGTGACCCAATTGTAGTCAATCCCAAGAGACGTTCAAAATGCAGTGATCAATACAAATTGAAAGGCAACATGGGAGAGCTTTATTTGTTTGTTAAAAAAGGATTAAAAAGTTTGGAAACACTCGGGTAACTTTTGAACGGCTGAACTTCGATGAGTATAGTGGGCGATTGAGAGTCGGCCTTTATTTCAAAGGTCGCAGAGGAGGGATGATTTGTGGTTTTTTGTGCCAACTGTGACCCCATTGTAGTCAGTCCCTAGAGACGTTCAAAATGCAGTGATCAATACAAATTGAAAGGCAACATGGGAGAGCTTTATTTGTTTGTTAAAAAAGGATTAAAAAAAAAAGAGGTTTGACAGAGGGAACTGTAACTGCTATGGTCTTATCGTCCCGAAATCGAAGAGAGAAGGAAGACAGGATAGGAGAAAGCCAGCTGTTCCGAGAACGAACATTATCCCATCAGGATAAAATCCGCCCCGGGCGGGAATCGCACCCGCGGCCTAGCGCTGAAAAAGGAAAATGAAAATCAGAAAGCTCCAGGTGCCGTTCTAAACGGGGCGACAGTTGAAAATCTCTGATGTAGAAACACGTCTCTACCTGGGTAGGTACTTACATTATAGGTGTATCAAATATTTTATGCGGCGGGAATCGCACCCGCGGCCTAGCGCTGAAAAAGGAAAATGAAAATCAGAAAGCTCCAGGTGCCGTTCTAAACGGGGCGACAGTTGGAAATCTCTGATGTAGAAACACGTCTCTATTTGGGTAGGTACTTACATAGGTGTATCAAATATTTTATGAACCGTGTTTTTCCAGTCTTTTTCTTCAGCTCTTCAAAAAATTCTCCAAGAGTCTCCAAACTTTCGATGCACCTCGTACAATAGTAAAACTTGGCCTTTCTTATGCTAATTTATCTATCTCATCCAAACTGGACTTATAGGATGAGCATTGTTTGAGAAGTCACCCATCAGGATTTTCATTCATGCGTGAACCTCATTCATTCACAAACAGGATGTGTCCGTTGTAGATTTTTTTTTTTTTTACTTACGGTCCTAAAAAGAAAAATCAGGCTCAGTTTAAATCTGGGGTCAATACCTACATGATAGACAGCCACACTGGTTAAACAATGCAGGGAATAGAAACATTACTTAATACAGTAAATAATCAGTAATCAGACTATTGGGCAAAGGATCAAGCCTGCCGGGATGCACGCGAACGCCAAGAGTTCGAAGCTCCGCCCGGCCTATATTATGTACCACGAAATAGAGTTTCCTGATGGTTAAACTAACAACATTCACCATAGAAAGGAGGACTTTGCGGACAGTGGTTGGGTGGAAGAGCTCCTTTAGGAGGTTTTATCGTCCCGAAATCAAAGAAAGAAGAAGAAAAGGAAGAAAGGCGCCCGTTCCAAGAACGAACCTTATCTCTTTAGAATAAAGTTCACCCCGGGCTTGAATCGAAAACGCAACGTAGCGCTTATAAGGCAGATGCGCTATACCCTCCAGCCTCCAGGCATCCTAAGTCCAGCCACTCACTATCAGGTAGACCTTTACACCTGATCAGGTCCGCCTGTCAGGTCTACCTGATACCTAATGTGTGTGCTCATCAGGTATCAGGTAGACCTAAAACCTACATGATAGACAGCCACATTGGTTAAACAATGCAGGGAATAGAAACATTAATACAGTAAGTAATCAGTAATCAGACTATTGGGCAAAGGATCAAGCCTGCCGGGATGCACGCGAACGCCAAGAGTTTCCTGATGGTTAAACTAACAACATTCATTATAGAAAGGAGGAGTTTGCGGACAGTGGTTGGGTGGAAGAGCTCCTTTAGGAGCATTCTGACATTGATAGAGAGGGAACCGTAACAAGGTCCTATCATCCCGAAATCAAAGATAGAAGAAGAAAGGCGCCCGTTCCGAGAACGAACCTTATCTTTTTTTAGGATAAAGTTCGCCCCGGGCATGAATCGAAAACGCAACGTAGCGCTTATAAGGCAGATGCGCTACTCTCCAGCCTCCAGGCATCCTAAGTCCAGCCACTCACTATCAGGTAGACCTGACAGGTACACCTGATCAGGTCCGCCTGTCAGGTCTACCTGATACCTAATGTGTCTGCTCATCAGGTAGACCGGACAGACGGAACTAATCAGTTCTGACCTGTCAACAGGTCTACCTGATAGTGAGTGGCTGGCCTAAGGCAGATGCGCTACCCTCCAGGCATCCTGACAGTTTAAATAGATCGTAAAAAAGGAGACTTTCAGATCAGTCTGAAATCGGGAAACCAGAGCCCTTTGTAATTTTTTTTTTTTTTTTTTTACTTACGGTCCTAAAAAGAAAAATCAGGCTCAGTTTAAATCTAGGGTCGATACCTACATGATAGACAGCCACATTGGTTAAACAATGCAGGGAATAGAAACATTAATACAGTAAGTAATCAGTAATCCTGACACTTTAAATAGATCGTAAAAAAGGAGACTTTCAGATCAGTCTGAAATCGAAAACCAGTCCTGGGATAAATCAACAAAATTCCATACCTAAGCATTGGGTCTAATGAGGGAACCGCTGCTCAAATCACATCAGGTGTTGTGGTTGCCCAGAGGGCCTAAGGCAGATGCGCTACCCTCCAGGCATCCTGACAGTTTAAATAGATCGTAAAAAAGGAGACTTTCAGATCAGTCTGAAATCGGAAACCAGTCCTGGGATAAATCAACAAAACTCCATACTCAAGCATTGGGTCTAATGAGGGAACCGCTGCTCAAATCACATCAGGTGTTGTGGTTGCCCAGAAACCGATTATCCGAATCACAAGCGATCTGCTTAGCCGATTTAGAATCAGCGTTTCTCAAAGTCAAACTAAGAAGCCACTTTCGACTTTCTTTGTTCTGCATGGTCGGATTAGGCTCAAAATTTAATGTCTGTATTGTATTGAACCTCTCTTTATATCTTGTTTTTGTTTTTCCTCACTTTCGTCATCAATATTAAACACAATCGGACAAACCGTTCGACATTTACCGAGAAACAAACAGACGGACTTGCGAACTAAATGCTAAATCGCCCCACTATACCTAATCAGACTAGAGTAACATAGGGCTCAACTGTTTAGGTAAATAACCGATGACCCTACCTAATAAACACCAAATTGAACAGGCAAAAGACAAAATCATAAACTAAGAAGCCACTTTCGACTTTCTTTGTTCTGCATGGTCGGATTAGGCTCAAAATTTAATGTCTGTATTGTATTGAACCTCTCTTCACATCTTGTTTTTGTTTTTCCTCACTTTCGTCATCAATATTCCACAATATCGGACAAACAAACCGTTCGACATTTACCGAGAAACAAACAGACGGACTTGCGAGCTAAATGCTAAATCGCCCCACTATACCTAATCAGGCCGGAGTGACATAGGGCTCAACTGTTTAAGTAAATAACCGATGACCCTACCTAATAAACACCAAATTGAACAGGCAAAAGACAAAATCATTATTTTTTTTTTTTTTTTTTTTTTTTTTTTTTTTTTAATGTAATGTCTGTACCTATTGTGTTGAATCTCTCTTCATATCTTGTTTTTGTTTTTCCTCACTTTCGTCATCAATATTCCACAAAATCGAACATACCGTTCGACATTTACCGAGAAACAAACAGACGGACTTGCGAACTAAATGCTAAATCGCCCCACTCTTATATTATAAGAACAAGATCCATTCACATTTCACACACTGATCGCTCTATCTCGAGAACCACAACACCTAGAAAGCTGAAATTTGGTAGAAATATTCCTTTTATCGTCTAGGTGTGCAATAAGAAAGGATTTTGCGAAAATCTAAACCGATCCTGAGATATGCTCAATTTTTGATCGCTAAAATCTCCCCATAAGAAATACACAGAGTGCAGAGACTGCGGGAGAGAAAACTTTTCTTCGCTCGCCTAATATTTGAGTTTCGTTTATGTTTTTAGTTTGATAAATACAAGTTCGGCCATGCCTTTTCCACAAGTTTGGCCATGCCTCGGGATGAACTAGCGGGATTCCGGAGCGAAGCGACGGAATTCAGCTAGTACCTAATAAGACTAGAGTGACATAGGGCTCATCTGCTTGAGTAAATAACCGATGACCCTACCTAATAAACACCAAACTGAACAGGCAAAAGACAAAATCATTAAAGGAAGACAGGATAGGAGAAAGCCAGCTGTTCCAAGAACGAACATTATCCCATCAGGATAAAATCTGCCCCGGGCGGGAATCGAACCTGCGGCCTAGCACTTACAAGGCAGATGCGCTACCAACCAAGCTAACTAGGCTGGTGGCACCACCTAAACAATTCAAACATTATTTATTGGAAAGGAGAAATCATTCAATTGACAAGTAATATTGTGGTGAGAGTAACTTATTACTATTAAGTACAACTTAACCTGTTTTACTATTGGATTACCCAAGAGTCTATATTTGGGAACAGAACGAATTCTAATCATTTGTCTAACCGTGCAAAAAAGTTGCAAATTCGACCTGTCTATTAGGTTAAGTGGTAGAGAACGCCGCAGGCGACAACCTCGCCTAGTGATTACTTCCATTCTTGAGTGCACTACTTATGTGGTGACTTCAAGGTAGAAACACACTATCACGTCACGTGAGGGCAGTGTGGCTATCATGAACAAAATTACCTACAGTATTATGGGAAAACTTTGCACTAAACCTTTCTGACTCCCCAAGAGTTCACATGATTTGACAGTAGTGTGTTTCTACCATAATGTACCTACTTGACTTAAGTATGTTCTGTGATCCCGAAGGAAACATGTGACAAAAAAATGTAGGTAGTGAGTACAGAGGATGCTGACAATTTGATATGCTCGTCCATTAGCAACTTTAAAATAAGAAAGCAGCACACCACTTTTGTTTTCGTTTTAACAAATAAAATTCTATCTCCCTTGTCATAATTAAGTACATTGTCATATAATGCCCAGAGAAACGTACGAGAGAGAAACAAAGGAGGTTATTTTGGGTGTAACTGGAGTCTCATTGTTATATGTGTATGACATACCCATAGGTACCTATGTATAATAACATTAATGACAGATTCACACCTCTCTATGTAGTCAGAAGGCAGGCCTTGGACATTTTCAGTCTACCAGTGTAACGCTTTGCATGTGACCTTTAGCGGAACCCTTGGGAATCAGCTAGTGGTAGAGAGTATCACGAAAATTCCCTAATTAAATTAATTACAGAGGGCCTCTACTGGGTATAAATAATTGTCATTTCAGTAAATACCTACCTACCTACCTACTAATTTTGTTGAAAGCCGTCCAATGTAATGACATGAATCTGATATGGAGGTATCTCTCTGGGATGAGATAAAATACTAACCAGACTCAAATTAGAGGATATGGAGGTATCTCTCTGGGATGAGATAAAATACTAACCAGACTCAACTAGTCTGGAAAAAACTATTCAATTCAGTAAAAATCACCAACAAGAAAAGACCAATTTCAAAAGGTAAAAACAAAGTATATTTCTCATCATAAAAGATAGATAACACAAGAACTCGCCACTTCATCCGTCAGAAAATTCCAACAATGAAGCAGAGTACAAACTTCCTCATAAAGGTCTTCGAGTTACACGATGCTATTAGAGAATTTGATCATAATAGTGAATCAAGTGGAGTGTCAGGCATAATCCATTTGTTTAGCATAACCCATATTGTAAGTTAGCACTACCTAAATACTGTAAGTTAAGCACTGCTGAAATACTGCAAGTTAAGGACTGTTCTTTTCCAAGCTCCAGATTTCTTTTGTCCCCCACCCCAAGAGTGTTTCTCCACTAAGTATGTGCATACATGTGTTCAAATACATATCAAGCAAGCATCTGGGTAGGTATCTATAAAGTGTAAAATTGTTATTGGGAGAACAGACAAGAATGGATAAATAAAAGGATAGGTAGAGACTAGAGAAGTGTGGCACAATGTAAACTCCGCGTCAAAATTAGCGCAACACATAAAGCAAGCATCTGGGTAGGTATCTATAAAGTGTAAAATTGTTATTGAGAGAACAGACAAGAAAGGATAAATAAAAGGATAGGTAAGTAAGTAGAGACTAGAGAAGTGTGGCACAATGTATATTCCATTGACCCATAACCTTTCTGCCAGGCATCGGCTCCTCATTAATAAATCAATAACATCAGTTAACTCTTTTCACATGCACACCCTCCCTCTCTTCTCCTTCCCAAGCAATTAATATCTCTGTAGGGAGGTAGGACAGGTTGAATGGGGGAGGAAAAACCTGAGGCCCAACATTTCCTTAGTGTTTTCTAACAGTTAAATAAAGAGGGTTTGGTGCATATCTTTTTAAAATGGTAACACACTTGCTTTCCTTGCAGAAAGTCCTGGGTTCACAGTTCCTAGGATGTTTTTTTTTCCTTCTTTTTTTTCAAGAAAAAAAGCACTTATTCCTGAAAGAATTTCTCACTCCAAATTTTACTTTATGGGTACAACATTTTCAAGGCACAAGGAAATAACAAAAATCCTTAAAAAAGGAGCTTGTGAATGACATTCTATTTTAAATTTTTACATGGGAATTTTCTTTAAGTAATTGATCAAAAATGAAATTTGAACTAAAGATAAGGCTCTCTGCCAACCCTAGATGATTCTCAGGTATTTTTGACAAAGGACCCATGAACAATAAGTTGAATGCGAGAGCTAAAATATCTTTGAACAAGAAACTGTGGAACTGCTGGGAGTGTGTAAGGTTACATAAAGAACTTTTATTTTTTGCTGTCCCTCTGATAAAGCCATATATCAGAGAGCATAAGCCTTATCAATCTGAAAAGAAGATTACATTTTTATCAATTGCACCTACTCTCCAATTTCAACACAGCATAACAAGGGACCACCTTTTTTTAAGAGGTTTGACAGAGGGAACTTTAACTGCTATGGTTTTATCGTCCTGAAATCGAAGAGAGAAGGAAGACAGGATAGGAGAAAGCCAGCTGTTCCAAGAACAAACATTATCCCATCAGGATAAAATCTGCCCCGGGCGGGAATCAAACCTGCGGCCTAGCACTTACAAGGCAGATGCACTACCAACCAAGCTAACTAGGCTGGTGGAAAGGATAGGTAAGTAGAGACTAGAGAAGTGTGGCACAATGTATATTCCATTGACCCATAACCTTTCTGCCAGGCATCGGCTCCTTATTAATAAATCAATAACATCAGTTAACTCTTTTCACATGCACACCCTCCCTCTCTTCTCCTTCCCAAGCAATTAATATCTCCGTAGGGAGGTAGGTACAGGTTGACTGGGGGAGGAAAAACCTGAGGCCCAACATTTCCTTAGTGTTTTCTAACAGTTAAATAAAGAGGGTTTGGTGCATATCTTTTTAAAATGGTAACACACTTGCTTTCCTTGCAGAAAGTCCTGGGTTCACAGTTCCTAGGATGTTTTTTTTTTTTTTCCTTCTTCTTCTTCTTCTTCTTCTTTTTTAAAGAAAAAAAGCATTTATTCCTGAAAGAATTTCTCACTCCAAATTTTACTTTATGGGTACAACATTTTCAAGGCCCAAGGAAATAAGAAAAATCCTTAAAAAAGGGAGCTTGTGAATGACATTCTATTTTACAATTTGTAGATGGGAATTTTCTTTACTTGATCAAAAATGAAATTTGAACAAAAGATAAGGCTCTCTGCCAACCCTGGATGATTCTCAGGTATTCTTGACATAGGACCCATGAACAATAAGTTGAAGGCAGGGTTGGATCAGGATTATTCAAGCTGCAGTGAAGAATTACCCCCATTAGTCTGCTGTTGACTTAAGAACATGAATCAATTTCAGGCACTTTTCATACAAAAATTATCCCCTAATGCCAGAGCCAAAATATCTTTGAACAAGAAACTGTGGAACTGCTGGGAGTACTTAAGTAAGGTTACATAAAGAACTTTTATTTTTTGCTGTCCCTCTGATAAAACCATATCAGAGAGCATAAGCCTTATCAATC
>NW_007382003.1:0-9933 GCF_000475195.1 Diaphorina citri | reverse complement strand
AGTGTGGAGTGGTTTTAAAATAAAAAGTGAAATGTTGGGCCATAAATTTTAAACAGGGTGTACAGCACACTTTGGTCAATGGGTACTACAGTTTTGTCTTATAGGTATAATGAAATAAAATTGAAAGTAATATATTTTTTTTTTAGAGGTTTAATAGAGGAAACTGTAACTGCTAAGGTCTTATCCTCCCGACAGCAAAGGGGGAAGGAAGACAGGATAGGAGAAAACCAGTCGTTCCGAGAACGAACCTTATCCATTCAGGATGAAATCCGCCACGGGAGGGGAATCGAACCCGCGGCCCAGCGCTTGAAATAAGCAAGTTTGAGTAATACTACATTTAAGGCTCATCCTGGGAGTTTTTTTAATACTATACAGAATAGATATAGAATAAACAGACCACCCTGTAGATTATTATTCACGTGAGTTGCCAATGTTCAAGTCACGAGGCTCAGAGTTGAGTGTACGACATGGCCAAGTTGCTGAGTATTATACGTATACTATATATGTAGCTAAGAGTATATATTGTATACGTATATATATAATAGTGCTTGTGTACATATTCTGTAGATAGTACTCAGCTGTACAGCTGTGTTAATGTTTTGGTGATAGGTTTGTTTTGCTGTTCAGAGAACTAGCTATGGTTCTTCTATATTCTACTCTGCTACTCATTGGTATACCTAGTAAAAATTATTGGTATGGTGAATAATTATTTTATATTTATATGAATAGGTGTTAATACCTCATTCCCTTCCTCTCCCTCCCAATTTAAAGATTCTACCTCATCCTGTCTTCCTTCTCTCTTCGATTTCGGGACGATAAGACCATAGCAGTTACAGTTCCCTCTGTCAAACCTCTTTAAAAAAAAGATTCTACCTCGGCACCGCTTTCACATTACTTCAATATCTATGCTTTTTATTACATCCATGCCTATCTAAGAACGGAAGTTGGTTAGAAAATTTCGGCCCTGGCCGAGATTCGAACCCAGAGTCATCGGCTTGAGAGTCAGTGCTCTTGACCACTCAGCAACAGAGCTCTCCCTCCCTAGGACAATTTCAGTAGAATTCTCTCTTTCTCTCTCTCTCTCTCTCTCTCTCTCTCTCTCTCTCTTTCTCTCTCCCTCCCTCCCTCGCTAGACCCCTTGCGATCTCTCTCGCCTCCTCTCTCTCCTTCCCCCTTTCTCTCTCCCCCCCTCTCTCTCTCGCTGGTACTAGTACGTACAACATGGTGCAATTCAACGATTTAACAGAAATATAGGTAAAGAACTAACGTACCTGTCTGTACCTACTTAGTTGACGGAAAACTGATGCAAGGTTTAAAGGTCGCGGAAGTTCAATATCCCTTTTATTATCAGACTGCAAACCCAAAGTAAGATCGCTTTTAATAGGAGACTGCAAACTAGGTATGTTCAATTTATGATTGCATCTCAGTTTCTTTATGTCGTTCGGTAGATCTACAATTTCTTGTCTATCTCGGGCGAGAATTGAACCCGCGACCTAGCGCTTACAAGGCGCGCTACCTTCCAAGCTAACTAGACTGGCATAGCTTTTTTTTATGTTCAACATTACTGTTTCACCTCCATCCGCTAATCGAACCCGCGACCCGAGTATTGGTTGCTTTTAGTAGTGTAAATAAGCAGCTACACCCAAATTGGAGTAAAAATATCCATTTATTTAGGAATAGATAGTAGGTACATACCAACTGTTATTTATCTACCAAGTGAATGGCAACAGAGTATGCTCGTATTGCTCGTGTGACCTTAAAATTCTGTGTTTGTGTTGTGACGTTATGCAATCTGTGTTGTAGCGCGAAGACTGTGCGCCTTGAGGTAGATTAGGGTATCAGTTTAGAACTGAGATATTTATCGTAAGTGAAGTACTTGAATTTTCTTTCACTGTCAAATTTTGTTGTGCTTGTTAAAGTTGACCAAACCAAGTTTTTGAAGGTAATGTCACGATCAGGGTAGCGTGCTGTTGCTTTCTCTCAACAGTTGTAACCAACAGTGAAAGATTGTAAGGATTTACAGGAGTACCTATTTACCTCCATCCGGTAATCGAATTTATTTATATCTGAGAGTTGATTGTATCTGCTTACTAATTACTAAACCCTAAACGCCAGCCTAGGTAGCTCGGAGGGTGGCGCGTCTGCCTTTTAAGTTCGATTCCCGCCCGGAGCGGATTTTGTCCTTAACTAAAAAAAAGTCCAGCCTAGTTAGTTTGGAGAGTACAGCGTCTGCCTTGTAAGCGCTAGGTTGCGGGTTCGATTCCGTCCAGGGTGGATTTTATCCTATTTCATTAGAACGGAAAATAAAAATTGAATTTTCGACCTTTTACAGTTATTTTTTCGGAGTTTTGACCTCAGATTTGGATTTTCCCAATTTTTTACATAGGAATCGACCATTTACTTATTTATAATTTTTACCCATTTGCAACTGCTCCATTTCCATTACTAAATCCTAAACGCCAGCCTAGTTAGCTCGGAGGGTGGCCCGTCTGCCTTTTAAGTTCGATTCCCGCCCGGGGCGGATTTTCTCCTTAACGGATAAGATTCGTTCTCGGAACGGCAGTCTTTCTCCTATCCTGTCTTCCTTCTCTCTTCGCTTTCGGGACGATAAGACCTTAGCAGTTACAGTTCTACAGTTCTCTCTAACATACCTCTTTGGAAAAAAAAACCCGAACTGTAAAAGTAGTACCTGACCTCTATCTAGGTCCTAAGAGAATGGAGTAGGGACTTAATTCGTTCTCGGAACGGCAGTCTTTCTCCTATCCTGTCTTCCTTCTCTCTTCGCTTTCGGGACGATAAGACCTTAGCAGTTACAGTTCCCTCTAACATACCTCTTTGGAAAAAAAACCTGAACTGTAAAAGTAGTACCTAACCTCTATCTAGGTCCTAGGAGAATGGAGTAGGGAATATGTTAGAGTTGATTGTACTAAATTCTGAACTTTGAAAGATTGTAAGCCTACAGGCGTACCTATTGATATCCAAGAGTTGATTGTACCACAGCAATACACATAGAAGTCTATCAGACAATACCAGATTGATACCTTGGCAACCTTGAAATTTTTATGAGATCATATGGCAACGTGGTGTAACATGGAGGGAGTGTAACATTTAGGTACCCTATACATATGACATACGTTATGCTATACATATAAGTCGTATGATCTACCTATACCGGGTGACTAAAAAGTAAGGGCCATATTTTTGAAATACATCACGTTCCATGAAATAAATCCCGTTCCATGCCCACCATTGAAGAAGAAGAAAAAGAAAAAAAAAAAAAAAAAAAAAAAAAAAAAAAAGGAAAAAAATCCCGTTCCATCCCCCCCATTAAAAAAAAAAAAAAAAAAAAAAAAAAAAAAAAAAAGAAAGAAAAAGAAATGGTGATCATCGAACGGGAATCCGTGTTTCATAAATACTCGGCTTGGGA
The DNA here is from genome assembly GCF_000475195.1 of Diaphorina citri. Lineage (NCBI taxonomy): Eukaryota > Metazoa > Arthropoda > Insecta > Hemiptera > Psyllidae > Diaphorina > Diaphorina citri. The sequence continues at coordinate 6,506 of NW_007382003.1, read as the reverse complement.
TCTATAGGTACACTCTTTTCACCTGATGATGCGATGATGGTTTATTTGCCTTAGCTTGCATTACCATCTCCATTTAGCCTGGGTATAATGTTATCACACGCAGGTTGATTGTCCTATCAGCAGATTTACCGTCAGCCGTCTCTACCTTCCTAACCTAATGTGGGTGATATGAAACCATAAACAATAGAAAATCTCCTTGCTTTGATCCTGAGTAAGTCAGTCCTAAGAATCCTAACCATACGATTTTTCTTCTTTCCTTGAATTTTGTCAGTTCAAATTCCACAGAGAAAATTCTCTGATACCAAACTGTACGTATGTGTATGTTGCAAATGTCGGGATCTTTGACCATTAGGCCATTTTTCCGCTGATACCAAACTAATTAGCTTGGTGGGTAGGACGTCTGCCTTGTAAGCGCTAGGTCACGAGTTCGATTCCTGCCCGGGACAAACATTATCCTTTTCGGAACGAACGATTTCGGGACTGTAGACCTTCGTTCACTCCGTTGTTGAACTGTGTCACACATAGTCAATTTTCAATTGTTATTTTTTTCTTCATTAGAACCCATAAAACATAAAAAAAAACTCTGATACGATATCTTTTTTTTTCTCTTTTTTTTTTCTTTGAAATTTTGTAACTAAAAATTTCCAAAAGCGGCGCGGCGAAACAAATTTCTCGTGGAAAAATCACGAGACAAGGTCCAGTCTGTCTCGCCATTTCAACGAGACGAGCCGAGAAATAGATTTTGCCTCTTCTCATGGAAAAATCACAAGGCTCTATCTCTAAATAGGAAACATATTCGATATTAACCCTATTTGAGAGGAATTTCTACAGTTCCATTTGTTTCTAACTTTCCTTCTTTGACTGCTGGGATTTGTTTATAAACACCAAGCTTCTACTCTGTTATGCATTCGACCTAGAATTGGAGTGTGGAGTGGTTTCAAAATAAAAAGTGAAATGTTGGGACATAAATTTTAAACAGGGTGTACAGCACTTTTTGGTTCATAGGTACTACAGTTTTGTCTCACAGGTATAATTAAATAAAATGGATTTTTTTAGAGGTTTGATAGAGGGAACTGTAACTGCTAAGGTCTTATCCTCCCGACAGCAAAGGGGGAAGGAAGACAGGATAGGAGACAGCCAGTCGTTCCGAGAACGAACCTTATCCATTCAGGATGAAATCCGCCACGGGAGGGGAATCGAACCCGCGGCCGAGCGCTTGAAATAAGCAAGTTTGAGAAAACATTCAAGGCTCAGGAGTTTTTTTTACCATACAGAATAGATGTAGAATAAACAGACGACCCTGTAGTTTATTATTCACGTGAGTTGCCAATGTTCAAGTCACGAGGCTCAGAGTTGAGTGTACGACATGGCCAAGTTGCTGAGTACTATAAGTATACTATAGCTAAGAGTATACAATGTATACGTACAAATATAGTCAATTTAAACGTATAAGTATAGTAAATGTATACGTTATAGCCAAACTCAGCCTATAGCATAAACAGTGTTATAGCCTGCCTGTGTATAAAGTAGGATTACTAGTCCGATAGTAGGTATAGTGCTTGTGTACCCATTCTGTAGGTAGTACTCAGCTGTACAGCTGTGTTAATGTTTTGGTGATAGGTTTGCTGTTCAGAGAACTAGCTATGGTTCTTCTATCTCAGGGGTTTCCAACTAGCGGCCCGGGGGGGCCAAATGTGGCCCGCCAGACCATTTTCGTGGCCCGCGAAGCTTTTTGAGATTTGCACAAGACATACCTAAATGTAACAGAAAGCTACAAGTAGGAGAATACTTTTGAAAACCGTGAAGGCCGTGGGGAGGCCATCTACGAGATCGGAGTGGAGGATACCGGCCTGTTGACCGGCCTCAGTGAACACGACATGGTGGAAAGTATTGAAACCCTCCACCAGATGGCTCTGAAGCTGGGCGCTACCATCACTGTGCTGCGAGAGAGACAGGTGGATGGAGAGAAGAAAGTTGCTGAGGTTCTAGTGAGAAAGGTATGTTAAGTATTTATTACAGTATATGTTATAGAACTTATAGACCTTGTGCACTCATGTAGGTGAGGCTTTAAATTTGAAGACCCGAAAAAATGAGAAATTAGGAAAAAAAAATCTTTTGTGACTTCTAGATCCCGAGAGAAATCGACCTGAAAAATACCGGTAAATCTTGTTTACTGATGTCACGGCATACGCTCCCGTACGCGATGACGTGACATCAACTGTCCCGAGCAAAGCTCCCTCGCAGGCAACTCATGTGTTTGTGCCCATTTCTAATAATCTGGTGTCACAACTGTTTGAACTTTTCCTTTAGAACGACAATTATAAATTGAATTTTCGAGCTTTTAAAGTTACTTTTTCGGAGTTTTAATCTCAGATTCGAAAAGAATATTTCACACCTTTTTTTTTCGTAGGAATCGACCTTTTATTGATCATTTTTACGCAAATGCAATAGTTCTACTTTTTTCCTCCTCTTCCCTCTTCTTCCCTCTTCTTTCTTACTCATACTTCTCACTATTATTTTATTTATTTCTTCTTTACTTTTAAATTAAGCAAGGTCTACTGTTCGAAACTTTTCTTATTAAACTATGTTATTAAACCCGTAAAATAAACGAGACCTTGTTTAGACTGCTGAGGTAAACGGACTTTTTAGTCTCATTCGAGCAGGATAAACAAGGTATATTCTATTCTATTAAATTGTGTTCCATTCTAGATTTTAGATTGATGCTGGGGTTTACCAACTAGGGATTGAGATGAAACGAGAATTTCTCTATACTTTATAGCCAGGTCACCCTTTCTTCCTTCTTAAAGTTCTTGAGCACATTTTTAACCTTTTCTTAATTATTTTAAGCTCTTTTTTTTAACCCTTCCTCGCTTTTTTTAACCTTTCCTTCCTTATTCTCTTCCAGTTAAAATGGCGCCTCCGTGAAGGCCGTGGGGAGGCCATCTACGAGATCGGAGTGGAGGATACCGGCCTGCTGACCGGCCTTAGTGAACACGACATGGTGGAAAGTATTGAAACTCTTCACCAGATGGCTCTGAAGTTGGGAGCTACCATCACTGTGCTGCGTGAGAGACAGGTGGATGGAGAGAAGAAAGTTGCTGAGGTTCTTGTGAGAAAGGTATGTAAAGTATTTCAGTAGGTACGTGTAATTATGTGTTAGAGCCCGTTCCCACTTTCCGTTCGGAAAGAAAATTGTGTCGTGTTTAGTGAGAACACTCTCGTTTAAATTACATTGCCTACAGACACTACAGAACATAGCTGTAGGGGCAAACAGCCTCAAAAATTGGGGCTGTATGTAATCTTGTATGAATCTTCTTCCTAGCTTTTTCCTATTTAAATAGGGTCGTTGTTTCTTGTCAGGCAGCCCTATTGTGTAGGTACCTCATGTCCTGATAATTTTTTCTCACCCAGGTCTTAATTCACGCAATCTTTCCAACTTTTCTTCGGCCTACCTCGCCCTTTTCTCCCCCTCTTGTACGAATCTCTCCCTCGAATTATAATTAGACTAAATTCCGTTCTACTCCATCAGGTACCAGACGACGCGTCCAACATAGAGCTCCGGGTGGCAGTCATGGGGAGTGGGGATGCCGGCAAGTCTACCCTACTAGGCGTGCTAACCCAGGGCGCGCTAGACAATGGCCGGGGGCGCGCCAGACTCAACATGTTCCGCCATCTGCATGAGATACGGTCAGGCCGGACCTCGTCTATATCACACGAGGTACTCGGGTTCGATGCCCGGGGCGGCGTGGTGAATTATAGTGAGGCGGTGACTGCGGAGGAGATTTGCGAGAATTCCACCAAACTAGTGACGTTTCTAGGTGAGTGGATGTCTTTTCTGTTTCTTACAATAACCAGGGTCGTATTCGAACAGCATTTTTCTTCAAGGAATACCTGCCAATGTAGCATGTGGCCCGCATACACATGGAAGTTGGAAACCCCTGTTCTATCCACTCTGCTACTCATTGGTATACCTAGTAAAAATTATTGGTATGGTGAATAATTATTTTATATATATTCATATGAATAGGTGTTAGTACCTCATTCCCTTCCTCTCCCTCCCAATTTTTAGAAGATTTTACCTCGGCACCGCTTTCACATTACTTCAAGGCACTTTGGTTTACATCCATGCCTATCTAAGAACGAAAGTTGGTTAGAAAATTTCGGCCCTGGCCGAGATTCGAACCCAGAGTCATCGGCTTGAGAGTCAGCGCTCTTGACCACTCAGCAACAGAGCTGGGCCCTCTCCCTCCCTCCCTAGGACAATTTCAGTAGAATTCTCTCTTTCTCTCCCTCTCTCTCTCTCTTTCTCTCTCTCTCCCCCTCTTTCTCTCTCTCTCCCTCCTTCCCCCTTTCTCTCTCCCCCTCTCTCTCTCTCGTTGGTACTGGTACGTACAACATAGTGCAATTCAACGATTTAACAGAAATATAGGTAAAGAACTATCGTACCTGTCTGTACCTACTTAGTTGACGGAAAACTGATGCAAGGTTTAAAGGTCGCGGAAGTTCAATATGCCTGTGATTATCAGACTGCAAACCCATCTCGTGATACAAAAGTGGATCACACCGTACCACCAGCATAGTGACTGTGATACAAAAATGGATCACATCGTACACAATGTGTTAAGGTTCCCTTACACCTCAGCCACTTTGGGCTTTTTTTGTACAGGGAATAACCAGGGTCACACTGTGATTAAAGCTAACCCAAATGGTGCAATTCAACGATTTAACAGAAATATAGGTAAAGAACTAACGTACCTGTCTGTACCTACTTAGTTGACGGAAAACTGATGCAATATCTATGCTTTTTATTATCAGACTGCAAACCTGAAGTAAGATCGCTTTTAATAGGAGACTGCAAACTAGGCATGTTCAATTTATGGTTCCGTAAGTTCCATTTCAATTTCCTAGTGACGTTTCTAGGTGAGTGGATGTCTTTTCTGTTTCTTACAATAACCAGGGTCGTATTCGAACAGCATTTTTCTTCAAGATTAAGGTTCCCTTTCACCTCAGCCACTTTGGGCTTTTTGTGTACAGGGAATAACCAGGGTCACACTGTGATTAAAGCTAACCCAACTGGTTTGAGGGATCTGATTAGCTTTGAGATTAAAGTTAAACTATTGGAATCTAGCAATGTCATTAGATTGAAAATATCTTATTAAGTACCTACCTAGATTGCTAGATTCAGTGATGAGCGGCGCGGCGAAACAAATTTCTCGTGGAAAAATCAAGAGACAAGGTCCAGTCTGTCTCGCCATTTCACGAGACGAGACGAGAAATAGATTTTGCCTCTTCTCATGGAAAAATCACAAGGCTCTCTAAAATAAACATATTCGATATTAACCCTATTTGAGAGGAATCTCTACAGTTCCAATAGCCTCTCCTTCTTTGTCCTCTCCCTACAGATTTAGCAGGACATCGGAAATACCTGAGAACGACTGTGGCAGGATTGAGCGGCTACTCACCTCATCATGTACTCCTAGTAGTGTCAGCTGCAGCAGGTAATTCATTGTCTTCTAGAGGGTTAACGTCAATGTAACCTGCCTCGGTGGCGTAGTGGTCAAGACGCTCGCCTGGTAATCAGGAGAGCGTGGGTTCGATCCCAGCCGAGGTATCTGCATGAGATACGGTCAGGCCGGACCTCGTCTATATCACACGAGGTACTCGGGTTCGATGCCCGGGGCGGCGTGGTGAATTATAGCGAGGCAGTCACCGCAGAGGAGATTTGCGAGAATTCCACCAAACTGGTGACATTTCTAGGTGAGTGGATGTCTTTTCTGTTTCTTACAATAACCAGGGTCGTATTTGAACAGCATTTTTCTTCAAGATTAAGGTTCCCTTACAGCTCAGCCACTTTGGGCTTTTTGTGTACAGGGAATAACCAGGGTCACACTGTGATTAAAGCTAACCCATCTGATTTGAGGGATCTGATTAGCTTTGAGATGAAAGTTAAACTATTGGAATCTAGCAATGTCATTAGATTGAAAATATCTTATTAAGTACGTACCTAGATTGCTAGATTCAGTGATGAGTGGAGCGGCGAAACAAATTTCTCGTGGAAAAATCACGAGACAAGGTCCAGTCTGTCTCGCCATTTCAACGAGACGAGACGAGAAATAGATTTTGCCTCTTCTCGTGGAAAAATCACAAGGCTCTATCTCTAAAATAAGAAACATATTCGATATTAACCCTTATTGGAGAGGAATCTCTACAGTTCCAATAGCCTCTCCTTCTTTGTCCTCTCCCTACAGATTTAGCAGGACATCGGAAATACCTGAGAACGACTGTGGCAGGATTGAGCGGCTACTCACCTCATCATGTACTCCTAGTAGTGTCAGCTGCAGCAGGTAATTCATTGTTTTCTAGAGGGTTAACGTCAATGTAACCTGCCTCGGTGGCGTAGTGGTCAAGACGCTCGCCTGGTAATCAGAAGGGCGTGGGTTCGATCCCAGCCGAGGTATGGAATTTTATCCTCATTTATTTGAGAATTTGACCACATAATAATGGAG
>NW_007382002.1:0-9934 GCF_000475195.1 Diaphorina citri | reverse complement strand
GACCAATCAAATGCCTTGAGACTATGCTTAGCACGAACTTAAGAGCCAGCATTTTGTTCATAAATATGGGTGTAAAACTCATGTTTTTATGGATTAAGCAATCTGATTGGCTAACATTTTCGAAATCCACCAATCAGATTACTCCATCCCGGAATTAAACTTATACCTACTTAATTTAAACTCCCATTGGGGCCCCGCTTAACACAATACACTAAATTTTATGTCCTGATTTGGACTCGAACTACCAATCTCCAGATTCAATTCCACCCTGCTTACCAATCTAACCACTGAGGTTGGTTAATTTTTGAACTGCACAAATCTCTATTCTCTCTACTCTTCTGTTCTAATCTCTATGCTCTCTACTCTTCTATTCTAATCTCTATGCTCTCTACTCTTCTATTCTAATCTCTATGCTCTAATATGCCTTGTAGTGTCTATGTGTGTTTGTTCTGCACACTTCACACCGGGCTTGCATAAATTACATAATTATGCTAATATTTCGACGCGCGCTATAACTTCAAGCGGAAAGACTAGTTGCAAACATCTTGGTCGGAACCATGTCAGGTGTAAAAAAGTGCACACACCGATTGCGTACCAATAGCAAAGCAGACAGCTGTAAGGACAGCCACTCACTATCAGGTAGACCTTATCAGGTCCGCCTGTCAGGTCTACTGATAGTGTGTGGCTGACCTAAGTTGCAACGTGCTTTAAGGATTTCCACAAGAAGCAACTTTTAGTTTAGGTTATTAGGATTAGGTAAAGTTCCGAAAGGATTATCACAAAACAGCAACTTTCTAGTGAAGGTCAGGTGGAAAGGGCTGGAAATGAGTTTTCTGTGTAGAAAAGACTTAACTTTACTCCTCCTGGTACTTCTTCTTCTCCTGCTTTTCCTCCTCCCCCTTTTCTTCTTCGTCTTCTAAAAATATAGGTTATTGTTCTCCTCCTTCTCCTCTTCCTCCCCCCCTCCCCCCTCTTTTTCTTCTTGGTCTTCTTAAAAATATAGGTTAAAACTTATTTATTCTTGTTCTTTCTGAAAAATGAAAAATAATGTCGTGAAGTTACAAGTTACCTATAAACTTTGAAGTTTTCCAAATTAGGTACCTACTCCTTGACCTGTTGACCTCTTAGTACAGGGTAGACTCTGTACAGGAGGTCTACACTGTAGCTGTAGAGCATGTGGTTTTCACTTTGACAAAGTCAAGAGGAAGGTACTCGAGAGTCTTAAGTTTTGAGGTTTTTTCTAGAATCTAAAGCACCGTCCGGTTTTCTCTTGGACACACTTAGCTTTGTTCAACTTTCCTCTGCTGAATTGGTCAGCACCTTTTCCCATTTCTTTTGTTCAGGGCACTTATGTAGCTTTCTGTTCTTTTTATGCTCCGGTCAGTGACATTTACCTTTTATAGTTTATACGCTTTGTTATACGCTTTGTTTAATAGTATCTATAGGTCTATAGGTACTAGACGTATTATGCTGAGCGTGGGGGCGGAAAAATCCCAAGACCTACATACTTAGGTCCCAAGGTCCCACAGACGGTCTGACAGATCTAGAGGTCTCACAGACGATCTGACAGATCTAAATCAAATTTTCCGAGTCCGGCTCCCAGTAAAGAAGCAGAATGACAGTCCGAGCGGGAGAGCTGGGCCCATTCGCCCCCCCCCCTTAAATATGGCCCTGCTATTACCTACCGGTACATTGTACATTTATGCCACTATACGAGGAACCCGTTTTGGCAGATGAATTGAATGGCATAAATTAGCATATCGTCGCTTCATAAACAACTCCGCCCAACTTTTTGCGAACTTTTCGGCGCATAGAACATCGAGCAGGTTAGGTGGAAGTGACGATTTCAAACTTCATAGAACTGAGATCAAAAAGTTCAATGCTCTTTGCTGTCCACCCCACTCTGTTTTTAGCGTAAGGGGTAAAGATTCCAAAAACTAATTCGAAAAACGATAAACGACCTAATTTTCCAGAAGAAATAAAATTGAACAAAATAATGATAATAAAATCGATAGACCTTTTTGTTTCTCAAGTCCCTATATGCAAGATTAGGATGAAGGTTAGGTAAGGTATATACGAGAGGTATTTATGAATGATTAATCGGCAATTAGGCAAATAGGCAGTTCTACGTGTGCTTCTTTCACATAGGTAACATACGAGTGCAGTGTATTCAATCATATTCAGTGTATTCAATCATGATGAATATGGAAAAAAAAAAAAAAAAAAAAATCTAGATATTCATATTCATGTGACAACCCGATTCATATTTCAGATCGTCTGAATCAGATTGATGGGAAATATTTTCCGGAACAGATTTCGCTTTATTTTGCAACTTTGTCAGTTTGCGTTCGGTGGGGGTGTGACTTGTGTGACACAGGGGTGCAGTGTAAACAAATGAAGATATTTGACAACTTTATTATAGGTACAGTGCATTCATAAAGTTCCCCCCCCACCTTAATTTTTGAACCGATGAATTTAGAAACCTGAAATTTTGTATACAAGCCTATATTTACCTTTAGTTTCTTATAGGCTATGTAAAAATTTAGGGACTTTTTCAGGGTCCGCCCAACTTTAAAATCTCAAAGAGAACCCCCTGTTCGTGATACACCATATAAAAGGTCTTAAAGAACGTAGTACTTTGGTACAATTTTGAGATCGACAACCAGGGCCGGAGTTATGGCCTATTCAAAATTTGATTTTTCCATGTTCTCCCTCCAAAATAGGGGAAGCACCGAAAATGGGAAATTCATATCGATTGGTGATTTGTGCTTCAAATTGATCCCACTAATGATTCATATTGAAATCCGGTCCCAAAAATCAAATTTCGAAACATCCATTTTCACCCCCGGAGGCCATCAGGGCCGGAAATCTAAATTTCATTTTTGGGCCTGAATTTCAACATGAACCATTAGTGGGGCTTATTTCAAGCACAAATCACCGATCGATATGAATTTCCCATTTTTGGTGCTTCCCCTATTGGCGATGGTGGGAGAACATGGAAAAATGAAAACTTTAACAGGCCATAACTCCGGCCCTGGTAGTTGGATCGAGCTCAAACTTGTACCAATGGACTACATTCTTTACAATCTTTGATATGGTGTACCACAAATAGGGGGTTCTCATTTAAGTTTTTAAAATTGTCCCCCCTGGGGCTGACCCTGAAAAAGTCCCTGAATTTTTACATAGCCTATGAGAAACTAGAGGTAAATATAGGCTTGTATATAAAATTTCAGCTTTCTAGATTCATTGGTCAAAAATTAAGGTGGGGGGGACTTTATGAATGCACTGTATTTGAGGGGGTTTAGCTGGATGAAAAGAGGAGAATTCTGCAAAAAGATAACTTGGTCGTCGCCGATCAAAGAAGCAATAACACGAGCAGCGAGTAGTGTTTCGGTTAAGAAAATTATTTCCAGTAAGTTTTCTCCAAGGAAAAACTCTTCTTCGAAAAATGCCAAATTTTTGCAATCTCTACCGAGAGGTTAACAAGTAAAAAAAAAAAAAAAAAAAAAAAAAAAACTTCAAATTATTATTATTTTCTCTCAAGGAAAACAACTATTTTGAGCCACCCCAATCAAACGCACCGTTAAATATTGCATGGTCCTCATATTTGGGGTCCTGCAACCTCGAAAATTCCTCAGTAAAAGCAAGAATCAGTGCAATGCTCCCACTGTAGGATGAGTGAGAAAGCAAAACGTAGTATTAAAAACAAAACAGATCAAGTTGGAAAAAAACGAAGAGAGAAAGAGAGGAAGAAAGAAGGAGGCCAAGAAGAAGGAGAGGAGAAAGGATAGAGAACAAGATTTCAGGGTTTTTAGCATTGAAAGAAAAAAAAGTAAAAAGAGAGAGAGATAATTTTACGTCTGGGTTTGAATGGTGAAGAGACAATAATAAAAAAGTAAAAAAGATGAAAATCTGAACAAGAGAGAGAGAGAGAGAGGGGAAGAGAGGAGAGGGGGGAAGGGAGAGAGAGAGAGCGTGTGGGAGTGTGTGTGTGTGTGTGAGTGAGAATTGTAAAGAAAAAAAATGGAAGCGTGGTTTTTTAATCCATGATGAGTGAGTGAGTGAGAGTTTTAATTGAAAAGAGAGACAAACACTCAAGAAAGAAAGGAGAGAGAGAGAGAGAGTAGGTACGAAGAAAGAGTAAATATAAATATTATGTTTAATATCATGATGTTTAGAAAGGAAAAATAAATATATAAAAGAAACATGATATAATATAAATTTGATGTTTATGCTCAGAGAGTGGAAAAGAGAAGAGAAAGAGATGGAGGAGAAGGAGGAAGAAGAGAAAAAGGAGAGGACGGTGAAAGAAAACAAGCCGGGCCCGTCCCTCCGGGAATTTTTTAGCCCGAGTGTTATCTAAAACTTTCTCGCTTTGAGTTCATAGGTCGTCGGACAAATTTCAAGATCAGAGCTCATTTGTGTGAAAAAAATCCCCCAAAAACCTTTTTTTTTTTGTATTTTGGCTTTATGGTTTTCTGGACAAAATTTGCACCACCATTTTCGTGATCCTGGTAAAAAGACCTTTAATTTGATATGTTTGGCTTTATGGTTTTCTGGACAAAATTTGCACCACCACTTTCGTGTTCCTGGTAAAAAGACCTTTAATTTGATATATCGGTCGACTAGGTTTGGATAAGTCCTTCTATGGGAACAGACAGACACACAGACGACACCGAAGCGAATACAATAGCCCGTCCACTATACCTTTTTATTACTATCGTAATAATAAAGGAAGGACGGGCTAAAAAGGAAGAGCGAGGAAGAAAAGAGAGAAAATTAAATTTCCTTTTGTTTGGAGTTATCTTCATTTTTAGGAGTGTCTCTGGGGAACTACTTAGGGAGAAGGAAAATAATAAGAAGGAGGAGGAGAAGAGAAAGAAGAAGAAGAAGAGGAAGAAGAAGAGGAAGAAGAAGAAGAAGAAGAAGAAGAAGAAGAAGGAAGAGGGGGAATTAAATATCTCTCGTCAAATTCTATTTCATTTCCTTGTCTGCACCGTATGAGGTGAGTGGTTCTCAAAAATGCACCAAAAGGATTGACCCAAACATCGCCAATCACTGGTCTAACTGGGGGACCTTAAACAGGAAGTCTGGTTGGGGGACCCTAAACAGGAAGCAGACTAGTCAGTGTCTTGCTATGGGACTTTAAATAGGGATCAGTGTAGCCAAACCATTTCCAGCCTGGCTAGCTGGAGGTTACAAAGGTTTATCATGCTTCAAAGGAAAAACATAGGTCATGGTAGACTACGGTTCGGGACAGAACGGGCCAGCTATAATCTTGGCATACTTTCTCTCTCTATACCTACATCCCCCTCACTACATATCTCTCCTTTTCTTCCTTTAGCTATCTCTCTCTTCTCTTTTAGCAAACAAGCTACTTCTCTATACTTGTCACAATTGACTCTTTCTTTTTGAAACAATCCTCCTCCTCCTCCTCCTCCTCCTCCTCCTCCTCCTCTTCCTTCTAATCCACATCCTCATCAGTTCTTTTACTTCTCATAAATGTTCCAAGAGTGTTACATACACTTTATAATTTATATTTTTATACACTTTACAATTTTATTTATAACGGTAGTGAGTAGACAGTGTTTACAAAATTTTAATTTCGATCAGCCCAAACTGGGGGCCCCGCGCCTTTGAAACTGCCCCGGGCCCCGCGGGGGGCTAATCCGGCCCTGCCCCTCATCCTTCTCTCTTTCTCCTTCCTTCAATTTCATTCTCAATATATTTTCTTCTCTCCTATTTCAATTCATCGTGAATCTCTCAATCACTCTCTTTCTTACTTATTTGAAAATCTAAACTGTCCAAATTTGTTCCCTTCCCTTTTTTCTATTCCTCCTCCTCCTCTTCCTCCTCCTCCTCCTCCTCTTCCTCTTCTTTCTATCATTTCCTCCTTCTCTTTCGCTTCCTTCTCCTTCTTTCCTTACCATCTTCTCCTCTCTTCTTCCCCTTCCTATACCTGCTTTCTCCACTTTCCCTCCCTCATTGTTTTTCATTCTCTCCCCTTTTACTCTTTCTCCTTTTCCTCCTCCTCCTCTTCTTCCACCTGTATACCTGCATCCTCCCTTCTCCTCCTCCTCATCCTACTCTTTCTCCCCCTCCCACGGGCGTTCTGGCTCTCCGTTGTAAGCCGTTTTCAATTTTCTAAATGTCCGTCCCAAAAGACGATCCAATTTAAACGTCGAATAAGAAATAAACTGGAAATGTCATCGGAAAAAGGAAGGTAGATACCTTCCCACCTGTTTTTCGGTAGGAAACTAAGTAGGTAGTATAGGTACCTACTATTAAATCGATCATCTGATTGAAACAAGACGGGTATTTCAGTTCAAATAATTTCAAATGAAAAAATCTAAATCGGCAACCTAGTCAGCTTGAAGGGAAGCGTGTCTGCCCGTCTGCCTTGCAAGAGCTAGGTCGCGGGTTCGATGCCTGCCCGAGGCGGATTTTATCCTGAATAAATAAGGTTTGTTCTCGGAACGGCTGGCTTTCTGATATCCTGTCTTCCTTCTCTCTTCGCTTTCGAGATGATAATTATGAGCATCAGTTACAGTTTACAGTGCCCTTTATCAAACTTCCTAAAAATAATAATAAAAGTAATAATATTGCATTTCATTTTTACCTTTATTATTTTTTTCGTCATGTATTAAATGGAGTTATATTTTGATTCTGTTCACAGGTAAGACCTCGTGTTTTTTCCTTCACACTCATGCAAGCACGGTATAGGTAAGTTTTTCATTTATGTACGTACCCTTCAGGGCCACATTTAGAAGGGGCTGAAGGGGTCCCCAGTCGAATGATGCCGTTTATTTCATTCCTTAATTCCCAGCCGTTTCTGAGATATAAGCGTGGTTCGCAAATCACGAACCACCCTGTATAATGAAGTTATATTCTGATTCTGTTTACAGGTAACACCTCGTGTTTATTCCTCCATACTTATGCAAGCACGGTATAGGTAAGTTTTTCATTTATTTACGTACCCTTCAGGGCCACATTTAGAAGGGGCTAAGGGGTCCCCAGTCGGGTCGGGCTTTCTTCACCTTTACAGTAGACCTGAGTTCGAAAATTTGGAGCGACCTCCCCTCCGGTACATTACTGTTAGGACTCTTGTGCCCCCTCGACAAAATTCTGGATACGGCCCTGCGTATCTTTACGTACCTTTAGGACTATTAGGAGCTTTAACGTATCTACTTACTTACATATATGTACATAGTAGCTACCTACTTACATAATAGTATTACATACATGACATGACATGATCTAGGTATCCGTCGTGGCCGACGATTCCTGCTCCTCCAATGCTCTTCTACAGATGGCGTCTCAGTGCAAGGGAGAAAGAAGATGGAAGTGTAAGGGAGAGAGAAGATGGGAGTGTAAGGGGGGGGGAGAGAGAGAGAGAGAGAGAGGGAGGAAGGATATGATGGCTGTGTTATTCACACTCTTCACATCATACCCCGTGAAACGAAGGAGAGAGAGAGAGAGAGAGAGAGAGAGATGGGAGAATTTAGGTAGGTACACTTAGGTTATTTTAATACATACCCCACAAAAACAGAAATGTGAAAAAAAAAGGCCAAGTTCCTGTCCAAAAGTGTCGGCCCTTAAAAGTGGTGAGATCAGAAAATTAAGGCCAAGTCTGCATTCCCAATTTTTCGTATCTGCCGAAAATGCTGGATCTCAATTCCTTCAACCTTCTCTCAATTTTAACTTCGCAATGTTTTCCTTTTATTTTCATGTTAATAATAAGTACCGTATAGTACATATATTTATGTTGATATCTACTACCATGACATAACAAAAATAATAGACTAACAACACCATCACCTCTAAAAGCTCGCAAATAGCTAGGTAATAAGTAGATCTGTACCTACCAATGATGTGTAAATATAAATACACACTTAGAAAATCTGTTGTGAACATCACACGACTTTCCTTATCCTATTGAATGATGCTTATTTTTATGTTCTATAGTAACTTTTACAATATCTCTAACCGTTTAGTCAGTATAGCTGAAAACCGCCAAAAAACGGTCGAAATCTGTCCAAAAGCGGTCAAAATACCGCCAAGCGCAGCAACCATCTCAAGCAAACGTTTTGTGTTGCATCCTTGTCACATTTATGAACTTTAGCTTATACCGTTCCCAAGATATTGTTAAATTACACCGAAAAACGCCAAAAAGCGCTAAAATGCCGCCAAGCGTTGCGCCGGTCTTAACCAAAAGTTTCGTGTCGCATCCTTGTCACATTTGACAGCTACATATCAAATTTCAAGTCTCTAGCTCTTACCGTTCTTGAGATATTTTGTTTACAGACAGACAGACACAGAGACACACACACGGACCAATGGCTGAAACTTTGGATTTAGGCTCTAGGGACCTCAAAACGTGTTTTGGCACTAAAATCTGACCATCGAAAATTTGACCCGATTACATTACTTTCCTTCCTATAGGATAAGGAAAGTAAAAAGGCCCATAAAACATAATTTTAAAATAAATTCGTTAGGAAATTCAGCTAGAAAAGTTCGAGAAGCAAAGTGATTTTGCTTAAAAAGAAAAAAAAAGTTTCGAGTTTAACGGGAATCCAGCTAAAAAAGAAGAAAAAAGCCAAAAAAGTTTTGAGTTTAACGGGAATCCAGCTAAAAAGAACTTTGAACTTACCATAGTGAGATAGATGGAGATCTGACAGAAGCCATCCTTGTTAAACCACGGAACGTCGATCAGGTTGAGCCAAACACCAAACAGGGTGACCAGAAATCCGGTATCACTAGATGCCAAAGCGGACAAGTAGTAGGAGGAACTTAGCTTGCGAAGTTTGGTGCCGAAGAACACAAATACTGACAGGATGTTCCCGATGCTGCCCAGACCTACCAGGAGCGGTGTGTAGTATAGCTGTGAAACAGAATGAAACAGGGGAGCCATTTAAGATACTTGGAAGTTACTGTGCCTCACTGTAGTAGCTTCACACCTTACGCAGCTTTAAGGCCCGTCCCCTCTTGTCGTGAGTTTCATCCGATTTTTTTCCGAATGTCCTGTATGCAATGTAATTTAAATGAGAGTGTTCCCACTACACACGACACGATTTTTTTTCCGAACGACAAGTGGGAACGAACTTTTTTTTTATTATTATTTTTTTTTTTTTAAGAGGTTTGACAGAGGGAACTGTAACTGCTATGGTTTTATCGTCCCGAAATCGAAGAGAGAAGGAAGACAGGATAGGAGAAAGCCAGCCGTTCCGAGAACAACGAACTTTTAGTTGAAGTCACAAACGATCTAACCAGGTCGCAGTGACGTAGGGTTAAATAAAATATCATGTCGATGGCCCCACTTATACCAATAACCTGAGTTGGTCTAGGAAAAACCAGCAGCACGCAATGTCCGAGATGGTCACCCATTCAGATACTAAACACGCGCAACGTTTCTTCAATGACCCTTTGGGAAGTGTAGGAGAATAGTGAATGAAAATGGTGTAGGGGGAAGAAACTTGGAACTTGGCTTTGCGAAGTTTAGCAACACAGATACCTACAGAATAATAATAATAATAAAAAAAAAAACAAAAAAAATATTCTCTGTTAGGTTTTTTTAATGCTAGGTAGGCGGTAGGTATTGATTTTGTACCTACTCCAATCACCATTGATTGGTACCTACCTAATTCAATTAATCAATGTCCTAACAGAGTCCCCATGGGGTGGGGTCCGTGGGGTGGACACTTCATTCAAAGTATAAAAAGTCAGGTTTATATCTACTTCCCATTAATTCCTACCTTATCTATGTGCTTCCTATTTAAAAGGGACAGAAAGAGGGTCGAGGGAAAAGGAAGGAGAAAGAGTAGGAGGGAGAGAGGGAGAGATAAGACGTCCTTCTTGTTTCTTCCCGCTCTCCGTTTTCTACTTGTCTTAAATCCTTCTAATTAATCGTCCCTACCAACATTACTAACCCCAGTGG
>NW_007382001.1:0-9934 GCF_000475195.1 Diaphorina citri | reverse complement strand
CTAAAAAGTTTATGTTGACTAGGATTAATTACGATCAGGACCGGAGCTGGACGAAACTAATGGAACTTTAACGGGACCTAGAGTACCCTTCCAAAGGAGAATTGGGGAAAGAGAGAATTGATTAGGTATGGAAAAACAAAGATAAAGATGTTGGTATACTTTTCGTAGCCTATGTTATGAAACTTGACCATTTTTCTGCGAATTGCAATGAATATGAGCCCTTTAGGACACTTTTCAGTCATCGTGGGGGAATTGTAGCATTTGCTTTGTGAGAAGAAATCATTTTTCGCCGTAATATGCTCGTGAGGACAAACATTTTAGATAACCTACATCCGGAGCTGAATCCTAAATATTACCAATAATATGAACGGACTTATAGTAACCCTATGCGTAACCAAATGAGTAACAAACTGCCTTTCAGCATCTTAGCAGCCATGATGGTTGGTGTTGCCCGTAGGAACCGAAATAGGACGGACTTCGGATAATGGTCATTTTTTGTGTGGGCTTACAACTTACAACTATGTTTAGCTCCGGAAATGCCCATTTAAGGTATCTGTATTATAAAATGCATACAGTACATACGCGATTATTACATGCATATCTTAAAATTAAGACTGATTACATACTGTATTATCCTGAAATTAAACCGTCATTATCCGGTTCTGATTCAAAGTCTCCTGGTGTTGTTTCAGACGGATTAAAATTCTATTCATTTCTAACATTCTGTTGATGATTTTAAATAGACGCTAATTGATCGTCTTTCCGTGTTGGTTTAGAGGTAATTTTAATTGGTTGTTTAATAAGCTGGTGTGACTGACATGTTCGTGCTGTTGGGTTTATCAACGGTGTCTGTTTCCTGGAGTTGGTCTCATACTGCGCTTCGTTCCTAAATATTTTGAATCGTGTAGGTAAATCATGTACCTCACACATGAGATATATTAATCTACTTTATTTCCTCAATTACTCTTGGGGTTTTTGGTCCAGTTTTGGGCTAGATGCTTCAGAAAGGAAACGGGTTTTGGTCGAGTTTTGGCCCAGACATGGCTGGCGTTTCCTTTCTCATCGAGATGGTTCATTTTCAAATTTCCAACGTCAGGGTTTATATGCGACCTAGAAAACATTGAAAAGTCATGGAATAATAATGAAATTTTATTCCGGGGAAAAGTTGATTTTTTCTTAAGTTCCGGGAAAAGCGTATTTTGAACGTATTTGTTTTGGTTGACATTAAAACTGTCGCAAGTCCAATGTCCCATTTTTACATATTCCCAGATCTTGGTGTTACTCTACTTATCAAATCAAGTGGCACTCGTGGTGATATATGGCAATCACATGGCAAAACTGTCCCCTTGCCAAGTCTTGACAAAGTACAAGATGGATGGACATAACGACACTAGACACAAGAGTCAACAAAAAATTAATGTTGAAAAAGAGTCCCAGAGTGCAGTTTATTATTTCAAAATCTCCGTCAGAGTTGAGTACTCGGGCTTGGTACCCCCTCAAACACAAGATTTATTGTATTTACCAAACATGGTCAACTGAACCACCGTATAGCTCACCAGAGTGGTTTAATTAGGTTACTACAATGATACAGTTTCTGCTGATATACATAGTCTCATAATATTCTCGCTGCTAGTAAGTCTGGTTGTATAATCCAATAATGATATCCAGCGGCTATACTTAAGATAAACTTTGCTGTAGTTCCAATAGTTGCTCCTTTCTTTCCTTCTCGTGTTCTTTTGTCTACTGGAAATTCTTCATGTGCGTGAATAATTTTAATTCATTCATAAACTTCATATTTTGAGTTGGACTTGCCTCCGGTTTTGTTGATTCCTAAAACACTAACCAACCCATTACACAGAATACCTATAGACTATAGATGGTATGAAAACATACACAACTCATGTGATTTAAACCGAATTAATCTTGGGATTAGCCAAGTTCAAGTGTGTGACAATGATGCTCTGAAATTTTAACTGTTTTCATGCCATCCTTTTGATCCAAATGATATACTTTCCCGTATGCACATCTGGGTGGCCTCTTTGGGGACAAAATCAATTTGTTTGGTTTCCAACGAACGAGAATTGGTAAAGTGATCAAATTCTGTGACAAGGTCAGTCTAATTCATTAAATATATTTGATCCAAATGATATACTTTCCCGTATGCACATCTGGGTGGCCTCTTTGGGGACAAAATCAATTTGTTTGGTTTCCAACGAACGAGTATTGGTAAAGTGATCAAATTCTGTGACAAGGTCAGTCTGATTCATTAAATATGCAGAATTTCAAACTTGATTTAAGAATTTCGTACATTTTAATCTCTTTTCGATCAAAAGTGAACTTAATTCTTCATGATTGCCCCCAAAAATGATTCCCCTTGCGGCACTGACTTGTTATCAGTAATATTCGTGCTCTGTTTAATTTCGATCAAATACTTGGAGGGAAAAATAAAACCCGTGTTGAAAAAATGCAATTTTATTGTATTTTTTTATTTTTGCCCCGGTTCTATCATTTCTCAAAATCTTAAATCATATTCTACCTAGTGGTAATAATTTACGACAAATTGCTTCAGGTTTTCTTTAATGTGCGTCAATGTATACAGTCAAAGTTGTTCCACAATCAGTCATTAATCTTTTGATGGGCGAGTTTTTGGTCTGAATTCGAGATTTTGAGTCGTAAAGAAATCAGTCTGAAAGCTCTTGGCGGTAAGAAGAGTCCTTGATCCTTATGTTTAAAGTGAACCTTCATTAGGATCTCTTGTGTTTTGAATAGGATGTTGTCTATTTTGACTGTTGGTAAATTTCGAGACCTATACCTACATAGAGTCTGTGTAGAAATTCAGCTTTAGGGGAGCATTTGTATTGACTATTGACTTGAATAAAAATATTCAAACAATAATAATTCTAGTTTTGTGGAAACATTGTGAAAAATTGAATAGATGAAGGAGATACCCCAAAAAAAGCAATTTGTCTATATTTTTGCCCGACTATTGACTTGAATAAAAATATTCAAACAATAATAATTCTAGTTTTATGGAAACATTGTGAAAAATTGAATAGATGAAGGAGAGACCCCAAAAAAAGCAATTTGTCTATGTTTTTGCCTTGGACTGGACCTGATTTAGAGTAGGTTCCCAGAAGCCAGAACCCTCGCGATGGCAATTTACTGTAAGTATTAAAAGTTTAAGAAGAAGTATAGCACAGGTAGATATTATTTTGTAGTGAAAAGTTAGGTATATTTAAATTTGTAATATCAAAGTATTGCGTGTGTTCGAATGTTGAACCACTTGGTAATTATTTTTGCAAGATTGATGGTTTCGAGGAATTATTGATTACTATTGAATCGGTTCTCGCCTCAGTTTATTAGGTTTGAAGCTAATGTATGTTATTAACATGTAATAATCACCCTACTATCAAAATCTGAAGCCTGTAATCTGCACCAACATTGGTGGGTCCTCCAAATACACCCACATATGTAGGTGTTGTACAACTAACCCAATTCGGATGTGGCTCATTTGTGGCTCAAATGAAATTGATTATGGTTTTTGATCTATAGCGCCTTTGCTTTTTAGTCCTCTTTTCACGAAAAAACGGCTAGTTATTAACATGTAATAATCACCCTACTATCAAAATCTGAAGCCTGTAATCTGCACCAACATTGGTGGGTCCTCCAAATACACCCACACATGTAGGTAATTAGGTATGTAATATATGTATGTATTGGTATTATAGGTTGTACAACTAACCCAATTCGAATGTAGGTGGCTCAAATGAAATTGATAATGCAATGTGATCTAGTGAATTCTAGTGCGTTTTCTCGTGGCAATAGATTGAAATTTTCATTTTGTTCTCGTAAGGAGAACAAAAAAGTTTCTCGCGTGGCGATGAATGGGGAGAATAATAACGTACGAACATGGTATGCGGGAGGGGGACAGATTGGTTCTAAAAGTTAACAACTGTATCAAGGTCGCAAGAAGTTCTACTGAAGTAGAGAAGAAAATGTGTACCTAAAGCTGCCCCTTGATGAAACTCGACGGATTTTGTAAGCTTGATATCAACAGCTGTCTGGGAGACGAAACTCGATACTGCGGGATCCTCAATCTAAATCGACCTGTTTAACAATACCGCTTGTTCAAAATAATTGCTCTAAGTTCATCAAGAAACGTGAACTATGAAAATCGACCTGTTTAACAATACCGCTTGTTCAAAATAATTGCTCTAAGTTCATCAAGAAACGTGAACTATGAATACTCATAACCCCTGAACGGATTCAAATCGTAAAAATCGTTTTTAATGGTTTGTTTATTACCCGCGCCTTGCCGATAAACTTCAATTCTTAGATGAACCTCATTCATATCAATTCTTAGATGAACTTCATATTATCAATCCTCAGCTTAATCTGTTCTGAGATAAGAAAGGATGATCGATTCGATTACGGATTGGGATGCATCAGATGCGTGCGTCCGTGGTCTAGTCTGCCGAAGACCCTGGGTTCAATGCCCGGTGGGCTTGAACTTTTTTGACTTTGTGCTCGGATATCGGCGTGCACTTCAGTCTCGTGGAGACAATAATTAAAGTAAATGTAATTAGACTAATATGAGTACTATTCGATTACGGATTGGGATGCATCAGATGCGTGCGTCCGTGGTCTAGTCTGCCGAAGACCCTGGGTTCAATGCCCGGTGGGCTTGAAGTTTTTTTTTACTTTGTGCTCGGATATCGGCGTGCACTTCAGTCTCGTGGAGACAAATAATTAAAGTAAATGTAATTAGATTAATTGGATATGAGTACCTTCATTTCAGCAATTTCTTGATGAAACTCGACGGATTTTGTAAGCTTGATATCAACAGCTGTCTGGGAGACGAAACTCGATACTGCGGGATCCTCAATCTAAATTCTGATTTCAGGTAAGACAGTGACTTTGATATGTGTCGGTCTTTAATACGGTGATTAGGTAAGTAGGGAAGTTAAAATTTAAATTTTTGTCTCAACAAAATTTAAATAGCATTGGCAAATGAGTTTCAAACTCCGATGTCTAATTCGGTATAGTTCAATCCTATACCGCCTTTGTACCATGCCAGTTACCGTTTGCACCCTATGTTAACGCCAAACTATCCTCAATTCCTCATATAGGCGAAACTTGGCCCAAGTCGGTCCATTTTTTCTGATTTCAGGTAAGACAGTGACTTTGATATGTGTCGGTCTTTAATACGGTGATTAGGTAAGTAGGGAAGTTAAAATTTAAAAATTTTGTCTCAACAAAATTTAAATAGCATTGGCAAATGAGTTTCAAACTCCGATGTCTAATTCGGTCTAGCTCAATCCTATACCGCCTTTGTACCATGCCAGTTACCGTTTGCACCCTATGTTAACGCCAAACTATCCTCATATAGGCGAAACTGAGTAGGGAAGTTAAAATTTAAATTTTTTGTCTCAACAAAATTTAAATAGCATTGGCAAATGAGTTTCAAACTCCGATGTCTAATTCGGCCTAGGTCAATCCTATACCGCCTTTGTACCATGTGACTATTGACTTGAATAAAAATATTCAAACAATAATAATTCTAGTTTTATGGAAACATTGTGAAAAATTGAATAGATGAAGGAGAGACACCAAAAAAAAGCAATTTGTCTATGTGTTTGCCCAAGAACTGGATGATTCCTAATGTTTGTACCTGCATCAAATAAAGCTTTAATTTTATGTCCATCTATTAACCTTTTGTATTTTTTCTGATTTCAGGTAAGACAGTGACTTTGATATGTGTCGGTCTTTAATACGGTGATTAGGTAAGTAGGGAAGTTAAAATTTAAATTTTTTGTCTCAACAAAATTTAAATAGCATTGGCAAATGAGTTTCAAACTCCGATGTCTAATTCGGTCTAGGTCAATCCTATACCGCCTTTGTACCATGCCAGTTACCGTTTGCACCCTATGTTAACCCCAAACTATCCTCATATAGGCGAAACTTGGCCCAAGTCGGTCCGGAATTGGGAGAGAAAAATGAAAGTACCATTCTAATAAAAACGTCCAAGGAGGAAAAGAACGGTTTAAAGCTAAAGTCAATGCTACGGACTATGAGCTCAGCATCTAGTTAAAACAATTTAAGCATGACTGAAATTTTTAAGTGGATGCTGCGGAAGATATTCGGAAGTTTCAATTTGTGCATTCATTAGGTAAACTGCAAACCCCAGACCATTGTTTAAAACCAATGAAGAGTGATGAGCAATAAGTGGGGTACTGCTCACTCCGCGATGAATAAATAGAAGAGGAAGCTTTGCTGAGTATATACTGGACCACCGAAGACTGGGTCCGCCTAGAATGGCCTAGATGCTCGGAGATAGAACATTCCTAAGGCCGGTCACTCATGTTCGCACTGTCGGACAGATCTAGGTAGGGCAGAACTGAGTCTGAGAAACCTAGAAGTCGGAAGCTTTTTCCGCCTCATACGTTTTGACGGTCTGACACTGCCCGACAGTCGAAAAAGAGAGCTAAAGTTTGACTTTCTCCCATATAATAGTTATGTACTCGTAAACCTATCTAAAAAGTTTATGTTGACTAGGATTAATTACAATCAGGACCGGAGCACTGGACGAAACTAATGGAACTTTAACGGGACCCCAGAGTACCCTTCCAAAGGAGAATTGGGGAAAGAGAGAATTGATTAGGTATGGAAAAACAAAGATGTTGGTATACTTTTCGTAGCCTATGTTATGAAACTTGACCCTTTTTCTGCGAATTGCAATGAATATGAGCCCTTCAGGACACTTTTGAGTCATCGTGGGGGAATTGTAGCATTTGCTTTGTGAGAAGAAATCATTTTTCGCCATAATATGCTCGTGAGGACAAACATTTTAGATAACCTACATCCGGACCTGAATCCTAAATATTACCAATAATATGAACGGACTTATAGTAACCCAATGCGTAACCAAATGAGTAACAAACTGCCTTTCAGCATCTCAGCAGCCATAAGGAGAATTCTAACCGATCCCTCCCAGCATATAGATCGCTCAAGATCAGTAAAATATGAAATATCCGGTTTTGATTCAAAGTCTCCTGGTTGTTTCAGACGGATTAAAATTCTATTCATTTCTAACATTCTGTTGATGATTTTAAATAGACGCTAATTGATAGTCTTTCCATATTGGTTTAGAGGTAATTTTAATTGGTTGTTTAATAAGCTGGTGTGACTGACATGTTCGTGCTGTTGGGTTTATCAACGGTGTCTGTTTCCTGGAGTTGATCTCATACTGCGCTGCGTTCGCTAAATATTTTGAATCGTGTAGGTAAATTATGTACCTCACACATGAGATCTATTAATCTACTTTATTTCCTCAATCACTCTTGGGGTTTTTGGTCCAGTTTTGGGCTAGATGCTTCAGAAAGGAAACGGGTTTTGGTCGAGTTTTGGCCCAGACATGGCTGGCGTTTCCTTTCTCATCGGGATGGTTCATTTTCAAATTTCCAACGTCAGGGTTTATATGCGACCTAGAAAAGATTGAAAAGTCATGGAATAGTAATGAAATTTTATTCCGGGGAAAAGTTGATTTTTTCTCAAGTTCCGGGAAAAGCGTATTTTGAACGTATTTGTTTTGGTTGAAATTAAAACTGTCGCAAGTTCAATGTCCCATTTTTACACATTCTTAGATCTTGGTGTTACTCTACTTATCAAGTGGCACTCGTGGTGATATATGGTCCAGTTTTGGGCTAGATGCTTCAGAAAGGAAACGGGTTTTGGTCGAGTTTTGGCCCAGACATGGCTGGCGTTTCCTTTCTCATCGAGATGGTTCATTTTCAAATTTCCAACGTCAGGGTTTATATGCGACCTAGAAAACATTGAAAAGTCATGGAATAATAATGAAATTTTATTCCGGGGAAAAGTTGATTTTTTCTTAAGTTCCGGGAAAAGCGTATTTTGAACGTATTTGTTTTGGTTGACATTAAAACTGTCGCAAGTCCAATGTCCCATTTTTACATATTCCCAGATCTTAGTGTTACTCTACTTATCAAATCAAGTGGCACTCGTGGTGATATATGGCAATCACATGGCAAAACTATCCCCTTGCCAAGTCTTGACAAAGTACAAGATGGATGGACATAACGACACTAGACACAAGAGTCAACAAAAAATTTACTCTACCTAGTGGTAATAATTTACGACAAATTGCTTCAGGTTTTCTTTAATGTGCGTCAATGTATACAGTCAAAGTTGTTCCACAAATCTCCTCTCCTTTCTACATAATAAGACGTCCAGGTAGAACGATCTATGGTTGGTGTTGCCCGTAGGAACCGAAATAGGACGGACTTCGTATAATGGTCATTTTTTGTGTGGGCTTACAACTATGTTTAGCTCCGGGAAATGCCCATTTACGGTATCTGTATTATAAAATGCATACAGTACATACGCGATTATTACATGCATATCTTAAAATTAAGACTGATTACATACTGTATTATCCTAAAATTAAACCGTCAAAATTCAATAGGACTGCAGAAAACCCTAAAGAGCAGACGACATTATGGTTGCCCTTGATGATAAAATTAATATTTAAAGAAAAACAAGAACTAAGAAAATGTAACATTGTAACAGCTTTGGCTTTTGGCTTTTTTGTCCTTATTTATGGTTGGTGTTGCCCGTAGGAACCGAAATAGGACGGACTTCGGATAATGGTCATTTTTTGTGTGGGCTTACAACTTACAACTATGTTAAATGCCCATTTAAGGTATCTGTATTATAAAATGCATACAGTACATACGCGATTATTACATGCATATCTTAAAATTAAGGCTGATTACATACTGTATTATCCTAAAATTAAACCGTCAAAATTCAATAGGATTGCAGAAAACCCTAAAGAGCAGACGACATTATGGTTGCCCTTGATGATAAAATTAATATTTAAAGAAAAACAAGAACTAAGAAAATGTAACATTGTAACAGCGATTTTGGCTTTTTTGTCCTTATTTTTGAGCAGAAAACCCTAAAGAGCAGACGACATTATGGTTGCCCTTGATGATAAAATTAATATTTAAAGAAAAACAAGAACTAAGAAAATGTATCATTGTAACAGCGATTTTGGCTTTTTTGTCCTTATTTTTTGGAAGAGATAGATATCAACATGGCACTAGAACCATTGGATAAACCAAGCTATTATCGCGGTTTGACCAGTTTTATTTCTTCCTGGTATTCACACAAAGACATACATTACAACTTTTTGTCTAAATATGGATAGGAGTCACTTGATCCATATTTATAACTCGAGCATAATTTTCACAAGTTGTGTCATATTTTATGTCTCGGACGGATTGGGATAAACACAAAAACAGCTGTTTCTTTTAGCATAATTTTTACAAGAATTAGATATAGTAGCATATTAAAAGTAAGTATAATTGTAACTTATGTCCTAAGACAATGTATCATCATAATATGAGTTGGAGTGTGCAGAACAAGTTGTGAACAATCTGTTTTCAAGCTTTATAACATCACATTTCTTTGTTTTCTCCAATAAAAAGCATTATAATAATAACAATATTCCACATAATTAAGTATCTACTCGAGCATAATTTTCACAAGTTGTGTCATATTTTATGTCTCGGACGGATTGGGATAAACACAAAAACAGCTGTTTCTTTTAGCATAACTTTTACAAGAATTAGATATAGTAGCATATTAAAGTAGGTATAATTGTAACTTGTGTCCTATGCAAGACAAAGTATCATAATATGAGTTGGAGTGTGCAGAAGAAGTTGTTGTGAACAATCTGTTTTCAAGCTTTATAACATCACATTTCTTTGTTTTCTCCAATAAAAGCATTATAATAATAACAACATTCCACATTATTAAGTATCTATCTATTGACAATTGCATTAGTTTTGAGCGAAAAGTGGAAAAAAATGTATGGGCATGTGCTGAGCTGGTTGAGAGTGAGGACGGAGTT
>NW_007382000.1:8526-13299 GCF_000475195.1 Diaphorina citri | reverse complement strand
GCTGGATAGCAACCCAAGGGCAAGGATAACCAAAATGATGAGCAATAGATATAGCAGAGTATTTGTAGGTACCTACTAACCTACCAAAAAAATGTACAAGTTGAACAATCAAGTTGTACTTACTTACTTAGCTAATAAATAACATGAGATGCAAAATGAATCTAACAAGGGACATGATTGAGTGAATAATTTCATTATAATTATTTTTGTTTTCTTCCTTTTCTTCATCATTCTCTTCCTTTTTCTTCTTTCTCTTCCTCCTCCTTCTCCTCCTCCTTCTCCTCTTCCTCCTCCTTCTCTTCCTCGTCCTCCTTCTCCTCCTCCTCCTCCTTCTTCTCCTCCTCTTCCTCCTTCTCCTTCTTCTCCTCCTCTTCCTCCTCCTCCTTCTCCTCCTCCTCTTCCTGTTATTCTTCATCGTCCTCTTCTCTTTAATCTTTTTTTTTTATCTTCTTGTTTCTTATCTGTGTAAACCATTATGTACTTAAGTGGTGATTTCTTATCAACTTACGTACAAATATATGGTGAGACAATTGTCAAGCAAAAAAAGATTATTTTTAACCTTTTTAACTTTCTTCTGCTCTTCAGGTGATCTCCTGGAGAACTACTGCTGGTACGACGACCTGATGAACCTGGCGCGTCTGGCCTTCTCCTTCACCATCCTACTCACCTATCCCATTGAGTGTCTGGTCACCCGGTCCGTCCTTCTACAAGTATTGAACGCCTACCATTCCACCGATAAGCAGCACGTGGGCTTCACGTTCCCATTGAGTGTCTGGTCACCCGGTCCGTCCTTCTACAAGTATTGAACGCCTACCATTCCACCGATAAGCAGCACGTGGGCTTCACGCTGGCCATTGTCCTGATTACGTATTTCATCTCGATTACCACCGATTGTCTGGGAGTTGTGCTGGAGTTGAACGTGAGTTTAATGTTTTCAAAACAATAATAGAATAAAATATACCCTGTTTATCCTGCTCGAATGAGACTAAAAAGTCCCTTTACCCCAGCAGTCTAAACAAGGTCTGGTATATTTTATAGGTTTAAGAACATTGTAGGGGGAAAAAACAGAAGGAAGACAGGTAAGAACATAGTTAAGAACATAGTAAACCGTATATCACGTCCGAAATTGTCTAAAAAGAAAAAAAATCAGCTGATTAGGTACATTACTTTTCTTGATATACTCGTATGTATATTTTATCTCCATCACCACGGACTGTCTGGGAGTCGTGCTCAAGTTGAACGTCAGTTGGCTATTTTTCGAAGAAGAATGTCCTGATTACGTATTTCATCTCGATTACCACCGATTGTCTGGGAGTTGTGCTGGAGTTGAACGTGAGTTTAATGTTTTCAAAACAACAATAGAATAAAATATACCCTGTATATCCTGCTCGAATGAGACTAAAAAGTCCCTTTACCCCAGCAGTCTAAACAAGGTCTGGTATATTTTATAGGTTTAAGAACATTGCAGGGGGAAAAAAACAGAAGAAAGACAGGTAAGAACATAGTTAAGAACATAATAAACCGTATATCACGTTCGAAATTGCCCAAAAAGAGAAAAAATCAGCTGATTATGTACATTACTTTTCTTCATATACTCGTATGTATATTTTATCTCCATCACCACGGACTGTCTGGTAGTCGTGCTGAAGTTGAAAGTGAGTTGGCTATTCTTCGAGGAAGAAAAAAATTAAAAAGGTTTGATAGAAGGAACTGCAACTGCCAAGGTCTTATCGTCCCGAAATCGAAGAGAGAAGGAAGACAGGATAGGAAAAAGCCAGCCGTTCCGAGAACGAACATTATCCTTTTAGGATTAAATCCGCCCCGGACGGGAATCGAACCCGCGGCCTAACGCTTATAAGGTAGACGCGCTACCAATCAATCTAACTAGGCTTGTCCAAATTGACTTAAAAGAACGACTAAAAAAATGTTGGGGCTCATGAAGCTACCTTGTTGTGTAACCCCTCTTTTTCAATGTTGAACATATCACTGGTGGCGTACAATTTCTAATAAGAATCTGTAGCCTGTAGAATTGCCTTAAATTGAACTTTATCAATATGATTATCACCACATTACTCTGAAACACGTGAGCCTTGTACACGCATTCAGTTTTAGCTGAATCAAATGCCTTTTTGCAGTCGATAAATGAACTCTCTTTATTGGACTCCAGTTCCTCTGCTATCTTATGGAATGTCACTTGCTCGGTAGTTTATTTCTATTGCAATTTTATTTCATCTTTTTTCTTCCCTTTCTTCTTTTTTACTTTCTTCTTCTGCTTCCTTTTCTTCCTTTGTTTTTCTTCTTCGTCTTATCGTTCCGAAATCGAATGAAGAACGAAGACAGGATAGGAAAAAGCCAGCCGTTCCTAGAACGAACATTATCCGTTCTGGATATAACCCGCCCCGGGCGGCAATCTTACCCGTGGCCTAGCGCT
Source organism: Diaphorina citri (assembly GCF_000475195.1). Lineage (NCBI taxonomy): Eukaryota > Metazoa > Arthropoda > Insecta > Hemiptera > Psyllidae > Diaphorina > Diaphorina citri. The sequence goes on along the minus strand of NW_007382000.1, from coordinate 10,868 downwards.
TACAAGGCAGACGCGCTACCAACCAAGCTAACTTGGCTAAATCAATAGATTTTACAATCCTTGGAGCATATTGTCTAATTGTTTCCAATTCGTCTCACTTCATTTATACTATTTACTTACATTACATCAAAATGGGGGTCTTTTCTGACGAAATTCCTGTGTGCGGAGTCCAGTATGTAGGACTATTGCACCCTCATTTGCTATATGTATTAATCGAATTTTATTTCCACTTTTTCTCACCAGGGTGCTCTAGCAGAGCGTACACGTCTAATTATATTTTATTTCCAATTTTTCTCACCAGGGTGTGTTAGCAGCGGTTCCTCTCGCCTTCATCCTCCCTGCACTGTCCTATCTAAAGCTCGAGTCAGGGTCTATCTTCTCTAAGCAAAAGTTACCCGCTCTGGGCCTAGCCCTGTTTGGCGTGATGGTAGCGTTTGTGGGCCTCATACAGATTCTGTATGCAATTCAGAGCGGCTCTGTGTCCAAGTGTATGCACGGCTTGGCTATGCCCTACTGTAATAAGACCCAGCTGAACGGTACCCGCAACTGAACGAGACGCGGGCAGTATCTAAACAAGACTCTGAGAGACTGTCAACTCGCGCGTTTCGACCACCATGGGCTCGCTCCTGAAAGGTATGGGTATGCTGAGTTGTATTCGATGATGTGAATTTTAATTCAGTCTAACATGGCTGAACCAATGAGATTGAGAGATTTCGCTGTGTTTACGTCTAAAGCGGAATCTCATTGGTTCAGCCATGTTTGACTGAATTAAATTTCACATAGGTAATATACAACTCGGGATATGCTGATGAAAAACGCCTGGAGGCATTAACCTCGCCTAGTCTACTATTATGGTTTTATTACGACCTTATATATACAGTATACACATTAGTAGCCTTTACTTAATTCCGAGTCTTTAATTATTTCACTGTTCTACAACGTGACTTTGTACGAAATTTTGGTAGAATAGCTGCCAGTTCCCTACTCCGTGGTACGTTTTTAACAAAGTTTCTAAACTGAAGTATATAATAACGTTTAAGTTAAGTACTAAAATAAAACACTGTTTTATAGTGTTAACGTACACCATGTCTACAATTCTATTGTTGATGGTGGTGAGGTTAGAGTATTATTATCTCTCTCTTATTAGGTGTTATTTGGATATTAGACACTATTCCGGGTCGGTATTTTAATTAGGTGCTTATTATATTAGAACACTATTCGGAATCTTAAACTTCGTACCCGATATAACAACGGAACTTCGTACCAAGCTGCACGTGTAGGAAGTACAAAAGGAGTAACCTTAACTCCGGATGTCTTTAAAGAAGGGGTAACGGGCGTCGGGGTCCATTACCTTTGCTTTTTGTCTGAATCTTTTTTATGTATCGTTGGTTATCTTTCATTAAGGGAGTTGCTACCGTTAGTTTTGTTAATGTTATCGTGATCTACTGTTTTCGACTACCTCGCTGTACAATGAGAAACCTAATTCGTAGGCTAGCACTTAAAGTTTTAATTTTTTTTTTTTTTTTTGGTTAGCGTTTCTTGTTAGAACAGAGTCTTTCCATACTGAAGTTATACTTACCGGATTATCAGTGTCACCTGATTCAGGTTTTTTCGCATAAACCCTATTGACGTTCAGTTCCTAAAAGTCTGATCTAGGTTCAAACTAATACTTGATCGTCTATGGATGGTAGAACAAAACTGAAGAGTACGGCGTATTACACTTCATGATCGTTGGTTACATGATGTTCGGACTCACTCTGGCAGTTGTCGGTAGTGCCTTAGATGTAAACGTATATGTTTAGTAAGCACTGGGCGGGCCTTATCTGCGGCCCAGAGGGGCCACGTTACGCTCGGCGTCAGTGTAAATGCGTATCATCGAGTGTTTTGCTCCTTATATCCCTTTAATTAGTTTCTTATCATTTTAGGAATTGTTATTTATAACATACTCAGTACAATATTTACATTGTTATTTACAAAAAGACCTCCCTTTATCGCACCTATACAGACGTTCTTATAGATAGTAAAAGACTAACCCCACTATATGTCAGAGAATCCGGTCGGGTGAGTGATAGTCCATCTGGATGTCCATGCCGACTTTTCTTAGGTAGACAGTCCGATGGACTATGGACTACTTCGCATGTGTCATTAGTCCATCTGGGGCTAGTCACATGGACAGCGGTCCAGATTGGACTATCACTCCACTGGCCGGAATGTTAGTTTATAATTCCATATAACATGATTGACCAGTAATGTATTACCGATGCTCTGGACCATGTATACGTGATTTAACAGGGTATGCAATGTATACCGATGCTGAAACATGTTAATGCAACAGTGTAATG
>NW_007382000.1:0-5452 GCF_000475195.1 Diaphorina citri | reverse complement strand
ACGTCAGACTGCCCCTTGTATACATATAATGTTTACCTCATCCATTTACTTGTTCAGCCGGCAGCTGATAAGCAAGACTTTATAAAAAACACAAAAAATCGGGCAGGAAGAAATAATAATGCTATCATTTAATTTTTTTCCATATAACCTGCCCGATAACATAAGCGAAGCAACAGCAGACAGTGAGACAGACAGGGGTATCTTCCTGAATAGGTTGGACCAGCTGGATATATAGTTTAATTTACAAAAAAAAAAAAAAAAAATGGTCCTTGTGATTTTTCCACACGTTTAAAACAGGTCTTTTGGTTTTTCGTTTTTTTTTTTTTTTTTTTTTTTTTTTGACCAAAAACACCCCCTAAAAAAAAGTGGTAAAAGAGTGTGTTTACTCGAGACTAGAACTTTAAACAGCGCCTGCTGCGATACTTGAGTTTCGCTCTTTCAAAAATCTATTTTGTGAAGTTAACTATTAAATTCTGGCCAAAATCGCAGTCGGATACATAGGTTAATGACCAAGATAGAACTTTTTCAACCTTTTACTCACTTTTGTAAACAACAGCGTTTGTTAAGTGTTGTTGACAACGATATCTTCATACCACATGAGCCACCGTATTGTACTCAAAATGCGTTTACGGTACTATGGTTATCGTCTTGTAAAAGGTTGGAAGTTCCTATCTTGGCCATCCCTTCCCCTGCCCGTCCAATCCACTGCGATTACTTTTTGGCCGAATTTAATAGTTAACTTCACAAACATAGATTTTGAAAGAGCGATATAACCAGTATCCAGGCAGCCAATGTTTAACAAGTTCTAGTCTCGAGTAACACACTCTTTTCCACTTTTTTTAGGGGGTTTTTGGTTAAAAAAAAAAAAAAAAAAAAAAACAAAAACCAAAGACCCTGTTTTAAACGTGGTTGAAAAATCCAAGGACCATTTTTTGTTTTTTTTTTTTTGGTAACTTAAACTATATATCCAGCTGGTCAAACCTATTCAGGAAGATACCCCTGTGTCTGTCTCACTGTTCGTTGTCCTGTTGCTTCGCTTATGTTATCGGGCAGGTTATATGTGAAAAAATCAATGATAGCTTATTATTTCCTTCCTGCCCGATTTTTATGTTTTTTTTAGTAAAGTCTTGCTTATCAGGCTGCCGGCTAAGAACAAATAAATGGATGGAGGTAAACATTAAAAAAATATGTATAAAGGGCAGTGGGGTAAAGGAACTTTTCAGTCCTATCCCAACAGGATAAACACAGTATATTCTATTCTTTTTCAGCATTCATGTGTCATCACAACGTATTCCTCCTGTATGAGTCTATCGAGGGTGCATCTCAATTTGTGTGGGATAAACTAACTCACATTTCTGTAGCCGTGGCGTTCGTCGTGTCCCTTCTGTTCGGAATTGCCGGCTATGCTACGTTTACTGGTAACGTACAAGGTGAGTTTGAGTCATTAAGGCAGTACATGTACATACCATCTGGTTATCTGAAGTCATTGAATGAAGAAAATGAGTTCTAATTGGGGGATATTTAAAGAGACCTTTGGTAGTTTTTTCGGTGTTATCCTTATATAAACGCCACGAGACGCTATCTTTGATGGCAAAAACTGCCAATGTAAAAACTACAAGCCCTACCACGCGCCACCTAGTTTTAACTTGTTAAACTAAACCCTGTAAGTACATATTTTCCTTCAAAAGAGGAGAAATTATGGATAACCCAACTAAACTTCGCCAGAGGTGGATTTTATTCTAAACAGATAATGTTCGTTCTCGGAACGGCTGGCTTTCTCCTATCCTATAAGACTTGAGCTTATACGAATCTACGTAACCATAGGAAAAGGAGGGGAAACGAGTAACCCAACTAAACTTCGCCAGAGGTGGATTTTATTCTAAACAGATAATGTTCGTTCTCGGAACGGCTGGCTTTCTCCTATCCTATAAGCTGACTTGAGCTTATACGAATCTACGAAACCATAGGAAAAGGAGGGAAAACGAGCTTCAGAAGAGGAGAAATACAACCTTTTTAACTTTCTTCTGCTCTTCAGGTGATCTCCTGGAGAACTACTGCTGGTACGACGACCTGATGAACCTGGCGCGTCTGGCCTTCTCCTTCACCATCCTACTCACCTATCCCATTGAGTGTCTGGTCACCCGGTCCGTCCTTCTACAAGTATTGAACGCCTACCATTCCACCGATAAGCAGCACGTGGGCTTCACGTTGGCAATTGTCCTGATTACGTATTTCATCTCGATTACCACCGATTGTCTGGGAGTTGTGCTGGAGTTGAACGTGAGTTTAATGTTTTCAAAACAATAATAGAATAAAATATACCCTGTTTATCCTGCTCGAATGAGACTAAAAAGTCCCTTTACCCCAGCAGTCTAAACAAGGTCTGGTATATTTTATAGGTTTAAGAACATTGTAGGGGGAAAAAACAGAAGGAAGACAGGTAAGAACATAGTTAAGAACATAGTAAACCGTATATCACGTCCGAAATTGTCTAAAAAGAAAAAAAATCAGCTGATTAGGTACATTACTTTTCTTGATATACTCGTATGTATATTTTATCTCCATCACCACGGACTGTCTGGGAGTCGTGCTCAAGTTGAACGTCAGTTGGCTATTTTTCGAAGAAGAAAAAAAAATTAAAAAGGTTTGATAGAAGGAACTGCAACTGCCAAGGTCTTATCGTCCCGAAATCGAAGAGAGAAGGAAGACAGGATAGGAAAAAGCCAGCCGTTCCGAGAACGAACATTATCCTTTTAGGATAAAATCCGCCCCGGACGGGAATCGAACCCGCGGCCTAACGCTTATAAGGTAGACGCGCTACCAATCAATCTAACTAGGCTGGTCCAAATTGACTTAAAAGAACGACTAAAAAATTTGGGGGCTCATGAATCTACCTTGTGTAACCCCTCTTTTTCAATGTTGAACATATCACTGGTGGCGTACAATTCCTAATAAGAATCCTGTAGAATTGCCTTAAATTGAACTTTATCAGTATGATTATCACCACATTATGACATTACTCTGAAACCCGTGAGCCTTGTACACGCATTCAGTTTCAGCTGAATCAAATGCCTTTTTGCAGTCGATAAATGAACTCTCTTTATTGGACTCCAGTTCCTCTGCTATCTTATGGAATGTAGAATCAATATCCTGTCTCAACCCAACCCGGTACATAACGACAACCTTTAAGACCAGGATAGGACCACAGTGGTTTGACACAGCTCCCCAACACTTTTCTTGAGTAAGCAAAAGCACACTATTTACTTGGAGTTCACATCGCTTACTCCGTTCTCCAGGTCGCTTCTCGTCTTGAAGAACCCAGTCTCGACTTTACACTCCCTAAAAGTCACCGTCTGTAAATTGACTGTGACATCCGTAATGACGATCTTGTCCGCCAGGGGGCTTCGCTGTCGCCAGTATTCGACTCCGGGATCTTTCAGAAGGGTAATGACCTTGGGCTGGGCCGGGGCAGGGGTGTTATTGTTCGGCTCAGGGGTCGGGGTGGGCCCGGCTACCTGGGCAGGAGGGACCGAGTCTGGTTGGGCTTGGGTTTGAGTGCCGACCGGTTTGGTGGAATCGGGCGTTGATTTGTCCGTCTGAAAACGAAGGGAGGGGATATTACTTTAGTACACGAGGATAAAGATTTTTTAATGAGGTAACTGTTGATAGAAGGAACTGTAACTGCTAAGGTCTTATCGTACCGAAATCGGAGAGAGAAGCAAGACAGGATAGGAGAAAGCCAGCCGTTTTGAGAATGAACATTATCCGTTCAGGATAAAATCCGCTCCGGGCGGGAATCGAACCCGCGGCCTAACGCTTATAAGGTAGACGCGCTACCAATCAATCTAACTAGGCTGGTCCAAATTGACCTAAAAGAACGACTAAAAAATTTGGGGGCTCATGAATCTACCTTGTGTAACCCCTCTTTTTCAATGTTGAACATATCACTGGTGGCGTACAATTCCTAATAAGAATCCTGTAGAATTGCCTTAAATTGAACTTTATCAGTATGATTATCACCACATTATGACATTACTCTGAAACCCGTGAGCCTTGTACACGCATTCAGTTTCAGCTGAATCAAATGCCTTTTTGCAGTCGATAAATGAACTCTCTTTATTGGACTCCAGTTCCTCTGCTATCTTATGGAATGTCACTTGCTCGGTAGTTTATTTCTATTGCAATTTTATTTCATCTTTTTTCTTCCCTTTCTTCTTTTTTACTTTCTTCTTCTGCTTCCTTTTCTTCCTTTGTTTTTCTTCTTCGTCTTATCGTTCCGAAATCGAATGAAGAACGAAGACAGGATAGGAAAAAGCCAGCCGTTCCTAGAACGAACATTATCCGTTCTGGATATAACCCGCCCCGGGCGGCAATCTTACCCGTGGCCTAGCGCTTACAAGGCAGACGCGCTACCAACCAAGCTAACTTGGCTAAATCAATAGATTTTACAATCCTTGGAGCATATTGTCTAATTGTTTCCAATTCGTCTCACTTCATTTATACTATTTACTTACATTACATCAAAATGGGGGTCTTTTCTGACGAAATTCCTGTGTGCGGAGTCCAGTATGTAGGACTATTGCACCCTCATTTGCTATATGTATTAATCGAATTTTATTTCCACTTTTTCTCACCAGGGTGCTCTAGCAGAGCGTACACGTCTAATTATATTTTATTTCCAATTTTTCTCACCAGGGTGTGTTAGCAGCGGTTCCTCTCGCCTTCATCCTCCCTGCACTGTCCTATCTAAAGCTCGAGTCAGGGTCTATCTTCTCTAAGCAAAAGTTACCCGCTCTGGGCCTAGCCCTGTTTGGCGTGATGGTAGCGTTTGTGGGCCTCATACAGATTCTGTATGCAATTCAGAGCGGCTCTGTGTCCAAGTGTATGCACGGTTTGGCTATGCCCTACTGTAATAAGACCCAGCTGAACGGTACCCGCAACTGAACGAGATGCGGGCAGTATCTAAACAAGACTCTGAGAGACTGTCAACTCGCGCATTTCGACCGCCATAGGCTCGCTCCTGAAAGGTATGGGTATGCTGAGTTGTATTCGATTATGTGAATTTTAATTCAGTCTAACATGGCTGAACCAATGAGATTGTGAGATTTCGCTGTGTTTACGTCTAAAGCGGAATCTTATTGGTTCAGCCATGTTTGACTGAATTAAATTTCACATAGGTAATATACAACTCGGGATATGCTGATGAAAAACGCCTGGAGGTGTTAACCTCACCTAGTCTACTATTATGGTTTTATTACGACCTTGTATATACACATTAGTAGGTAATGTGTACAAAGTCGTAGCCATATGTACAAGGTCGTAGCCATATGTAATGACAATTCAGTACATATACTTAATATTGATATTAGGGTTACCAACTTTTTTTTCGGCATATACGGTACAAACTAGCAAAATGGTGAAAAAATACGGATTTCCCGATTTTTACCCGGAA
>NW_007381999.1:0-9947 GCF_000475195.1 Diaphorina citri | reverse complement strand
CTATTACACCCTTCCAACAATTTCATTCATTATCTCTTATCCCTTCTCTTCCTGTCATGTCACCACTTTACTCGTGCACCCGTCTCAAAAGAGCTGCTCCTTTCCTTTTTGAGATCTTCGCCCTCCCTTAAACACGTTATTCCTCTCTCCTTTTCCCTTCTCTTTCTTTCACACTATACCCTTCCCTTTAGTGACACTTTTTATCTCTCTCACTTCACGCACACTTAATCTCTCATCTTGGAATCTTTCTTCTTTTCTTTCTCTCTTCCTTCCTCCGTCTGTTTCTACCTCCTCTTCCTCTATCTCTTTAACACCCTTTCCCTTTTTAGTCCGTCCTTCCTTTATTATTACAATGGTAATAAAAAGGTATAAGGGACGGACTATTGTATTCGCTTCGGTGTCGTCTGTCTGTCTGTCTGTCTGTCTGTCTGTCATTCTGTCTGTTCCCATAGAAGGACTTATCCAAACCTGGTCGACCTATATATCAAATTAAAGGTCTTTTTACCAGGAACACGAGAATGGTGGTGCAAATTTTGTCCAGAGAACTATCTATCGCTCAATGCTCTCTCTTTCCGACAAAGGTTACACAAATTGAGGGAGCAAGTGAGATACATTTGGGTTGCTTTCCAAACGCTCCAGGTAGTGAACTAAGGTCGTCCCCGTAATATAGGAGGTAGCAACGGAGAGGAACGTTGGTCGTGAAAAATGTAGTCGTTTATAACACTAAGGTAAATAAGGCCAGTGGAAACATCGGCAGTACGTTGAATGCTCGAGAGTCCAGGTTTCCGCTAAAGTTAAGCAACATTGAGCGGGGTATCATAACCATAACGGTTGACCATCTGGCCAATCGCACTCTGCTTTTCCCGGCCCTAAAACGTCACGTAGTGGTTGAACCAATCCCGTATTTTCCTTTAACACCGCATCTGTCTTGTGAGCGCTAGGCTGCAGGTTCGAATCAGATAAAGTTCGTTCTCGGAACGGCTGTCTTTCTCCTATCCTGTCTTCCTTCTCTATTCCTTAGGGAAGGTCTTTTCCCTCTATCAAATCTCTTTGTTTAGGTCGCATTTTGCATGACATGTGAGGATAGGGATAAGTCTTTGTATATCTACAATATGTTTTATGTATTGTGCAATATGTTTTCTGTGCTCCTCGCTCTGAGTTCATGTTCAACATGTTATTAATGGAGATATTAAATAATGAGTTCATTGCACACACACTTGAGTACAAAATATTTGGATCAATTCAAATTTTCCACCTGTTCACTCGTGACGGTCTTTTCAGAATGTTCTGAATTGGAAAACTTATGGGTAGCAACTACCTAAAAGCACAAACATGTTGGGTTCAAAATACCTGTAAATTACCAATTTTCACATGGTTTATTATTATTATGATTTATTATTATTTATTTTTTTTTAGGGCTTTGTTTTAAGTGGCAGGGTTCTCACTTACGTGAGCTCTTCCACCCAACCACTGATTTTTCCTATTTGAAATTATTAGAGTCCTTATTTGGTTATTTACATGCTAAGCATCAAGGCCAAGACCGTGTAATTTACCTTTTAGTGTACCTACATGTATTGTAAATTAGTGGATGTGTCTTTTGAACGATAGTGCTGAGCACATTGCATACCTAACCTATTTTTAGGCGTTCATAAGAACGGACAATATGCCTCTGGTATGGGTGAAAATTGCCTTTCTCCTGTTTTCCTTCTCTCTTTGCTTTCGGGACGATAAGACCTTACCATCCATCAAATATCTTTAAAAAATAAATAGTAATAATAATAGGTAGATACCAATATTTCTTCTCATTTCAGATGATTGTTTTATTTCTCGTTTTCACTATGATAAGCCTCATCTTCTTGAATTACGTGACTGTTGTACGTAATTTTAAACAGGGTTTCAAAAAAATTACCTAATCCTAGCGAAAATTACAAGTATAACGAGAATAGTACGAGAAAATTAAGACCCTTTTATAGACGTTATAAAGGGTGCGGCAAAAGTCCATCAAAGGCTGACTATCTTTGGATTGGCTATTTTAAGATTCAAGTTTGCCATGTTATTTCTCTGATAGGTCGAGCACCAAATCAATGAAATAATAATGAAATGAAAGCATTCTGAAAGGTTAGACTGCGGCACTGCGGGTGCAAAGGGACTTTTTAGTCCTATCCCAGCAGCATGAACAAGGTATATTCTTGATAAGGAGAACCAAAAAGGCAGATATATTTTTGCAGAACTTCAAAGAATTATTACAGTTTATTTATTAAAAGCCGACATGTTTCGGAGGCACTCCCTCCATCATCAGGGCTACAGGAAACACTAAACACTATACGAGGTACACTGAACACAGAAGACTAGAGGAGATCACAGACTGCTGAAACCCTCCAAGAGAAGGTATATTCTATTCTATTTTGTTCTAGTGTTGATTCATCTGTCTATTTATTTGTTCCAGTGCTGACGCTCAGTACAACTCAGCCGTGATCAACACGAACGTGATAGTCACGGCAGATGGTGAGGTCACGTGGCTCAGTCACGGCATCTACCGGAGTTCCTGTGACATAGATGTCGAGTACTTTCCGTTCGACATTCAGTCCTGTACGATGAAGTGGGCTTCCTGGACTTACGATGGTTATCAGGTAAGTGATAATGAAAGGAATTTCGAATATCGATTATTGTCGATGATTTTCCTAAATTACTAAGGAAGATTTCAAGCCTAGTAGGCACATACACTACGACATGTAGTTATTGTTTCCTAACTTGGTCTTTCAACTGATCTTTGAATGTTTCAAGCCATCGAAACATAAAGCATGTACATAGTGCTTCAACCCGAGTTTTAACATTAATCAGATTTGTACTTTTTCACTGTATTACATAGTGCCTCCTTCCTCCTTGAAAAAACGAAAAAATCTAGTAATATTTCTTCGTTTTACAAGAGATAAAACTCCTCCACCGCCTCCTTCACGCTTTTTGATGGTCAGTTTTTAGTGCCAAAACACGTTTTGAGGTCCTTAGAGCCTAAATCCAAAGTTTCAGCTATTGGTCCGTCTGTCCATAAACATATAACGGTAACGGTATGAACGGTAAGAGCTAGAGACTTGAAATTTGGTATCCAGCACTTTTGGGTAAGATAGGTGCTGCGGCCGTCGGTGTTTTGAGCGCTTTTTAGCGGTTTTCGGCCGCTTTTCGGCGGTTTTAAGCAGTACTGACTAAACGGTTAGACATATTGTAAAAGTTACAATAGAAGAACACCCATTTGGCGGTTTTAAGCAGTACTGACTAAACGGTTAGACATATTGTAAAAGTTACAATAGAAGAACACCCAAATAAGCATAATTCAATAGGATAAGGAAAGTCGTGTGATGTTCACTCCAGATTTTTACCATTGGCTTCTTTGTTGATTAATTACGAAAATGTTGCTGTGGGCGGACAGTTTGACTGTCATTTGCGGTGAAGCTGTGATTGAATTGATGTTCCGTAGTCAGAGCTATTTTTTTGGAATCCCTACTCTTGGAGAATATCAATAAACATTATTTAAATTGGTATTTCAATGTCACTAGAACATACGTCTGTTTAGGCTATCAATCTTCTTCCTTACTTTTTCCGTTTTAACGGGGTCGGCTTTTGTTTCCTCTTTCAGAACATATTTTTTTTTTGGTAAGACCCTTTTATAGACGTTATAAAGGGTGCGGCAAAAGTCCATCAAAGGCTGACTATCTTTGGATTGGCTATTTTAAGATTCAAGTCTGCCATGTTATTTCTCTGATAGGTCGAGCACCAAATCAATGAAAGCATTCTGAAAGGTTAGACTGCGGGTGCAAAGGGACTTTTTAGTCCTATCCCAGCAGCATGAACAAGGTATCTTCTATTCTATTTTGTTCTAGTGTTGATTCATCTGTCTGGCTATTTTAAGATTCAAGTCTGCCATGTTATTTCTCTGATAGGTCGAGCACCAAATCAATGAAAGCATTCTGAAAGGTTAGACTGCGGTGGAAAAGGGTCTTTTTAGTCCTATCCCAGCAGCATGAACAAGGTATATTCTATTCTATTTTGTTCTAGTGTTGATTCATCTGTCTAGTGGTAGACATCTTATCTAGCAGTTATAGAGACAAGGTAAAAAAATACAGGGTGACAAAAAAAGAGGGTGCTTGAAATAGGGCGCTTCTTTGCATTGCTCGAAGAGGCAAAGTCTTCTAATGCCAACGTCTAAAGAAATTACTGAATCTGGAGGGGTAAATTTTTTTAATAAAAGCTGCAAAACGTTCCTTTAGATTTTCATAGTGTGGTAGACATCTTATCTAGCAGTTATAGAGACAAGGTAAAAAAATACAGGGTGACAAAAAAAGAGGGTGCTTGAAATAGGGCGCTTCCTTGCATTGCTCGAAGAGGCAAAATCTTCTAATGCCAACGTCTAAAGAAATGACTGAATCTGGAGGGGTAAAATTTTTTAATAAAAGCTGCAAAACGTTCCTTTAGATTTTCATAGCAAACAGTGAAAGCTACGACAAGTTTTAGATATTTTTTGGTCACCCTGTATATTATATAGGCCTTAGATAAGAGATTGTCTACAATCTAGTGAAGATTTGCATAATTTAGAGCTTACGAGGAATACTGAGCAGGGATGTTAAGACTGTTCAGAGGCGAGAGACACATTAATGGGGAAGCTGTATTTACTAGCTAAATAGCCTTTTTCTAATACCTATGAGGTATTACCTAGTACCTACCTAGAAGATAAAAATATAAAATTAAATAAAAGACCCCTAAAGGGGATTTAGCTAATAATTACCTACCCACTTACTTACTACCTTGGTTTAGAAAAAAAAAATAGGTATAATAGGTAAGAAGGTAAATTGAATAAGAGGATAAGAATAGAATAGAATATACCTTGTTTATACTACCAGCATAGGACTGAAAAGTCCCTTTACTCTCGCAGTCTAAACAAACGCAAACTAAACAAAGACAAGAAGAATAAGAAAATACCTAGAGAGTAAAAAGGGCGTAAGCTACAAGAACCTATAATCTAGTCTAGGTACCTACTTATTACTCAACGAAATATTTTAATGTTCTAGCTAGGTAATTTCTAGTACCAGAAAAAAAACTTACCCTCTTCTTTCTTCTCTTTTGTTTTAGGACGAGAAGAACCAAATCCTGACCACCAACTGTTGGCTGACTCAGATCTGGGTGGACCACCATCTGAAATGGAACGTGTCCGATTTTCAGGGCATCAAGGTGATCCGAATCCCGTACTCCAAAGTGTGGCGACCCGATGTCATTCTGTACAACAAGTAAGTGAGTTGAGTTCAGCTCAGATTTACAGAAACTTCACAAAGTTACAGAGTCCTCCATCAAGAAGTAAGTGCGGGTGTACATATGGTGGTATATTTTTAGGAACATCAAACAACAATAAAATTGAAGAAACAATATTTTCCTGGTATTATGGTTACATTATTTACCTACGTAAATGGAGAAACGTTTAATAAAGAACGAGATTTTCACCCAACACCATTTTGAAGAGAACCTTTAGGTAGGAAATACCTCTTTGAACAAAACCTAGGTATGTACATAATAGGTAATATTACTATGTTCATTGTTTATAAATATGTTCATTTATGCACATTATAGGCAAAATTAAAATTTGATAACTTTCATCCCACCCACATGAGTTCTCACTCCACCTATACGCTACGTTAGAAGTTAGAATGATTATTATGTACGTAAACATAAAATTAACCCCTCAAGACCTGCTGTTACATAATTTTGTATGAACACGTGTTACACAATACTACAGGACCAAAGGGTGAGTGCGAAAGGCATCCTCTCGTAAAAATTTGTAGCCAAAACCAAATGTCAGCCCAAAGCAATTACTCTAGTTAGCGCTGATTGAGAGGCTGACGAAAAACGCCGACCCCTTCTCTACACGAGAAAAGGCGAAGAAAAAGAAGAAGAAGAAGAAGACACAATACTCCAGGACCTATAATACGAGTATATGCGACTCCAGAAAAATAGCAAATTCAGAAAAAAAATCCGGACTTGCAGGGTTAATGTATGGTGCAACAGGAATGAACAAAAGTTTCGTCTGTTGTGGTTCGCAGAGAAACTTTCAAAACAAAAGATGGTTCTGGTCGAGGAGATGGAAAAGAAATTCTACAACTTTAACGAGAGGTGATGGTGTGGATGTGAAGAACTTTGCCAGTGGGGGAGCATCACTAGTAGACTGGGTGTTTTCAATTTGTTTTGAGTTGAAATACATGAAACATTGAAACCTGTAAAACACGAAGAATGGGCAGGTTACTGTTTTATGATTTGAAAGTAAATAACGAAAAGAAATGAGCAGCTGCTTTAACACAGGCACACTCGGGCAACAATATGTAAAAGCATGGCAGTAAGTGAGTAAAAGTACCTATACCTAACGTCAACCTAGTGAGCCTAGTTAGCTTGGACGGTAGCGCATTTGCCTTTTAAGCTCTAGGTTGTGGGTTCGATTCCCGTCCTGGTTGGATTTTATCCTGAACGGACAAGGCTCGTTCTCGGAACGACTGTCTTTCTAATATCCTGTCTTCCTTTTCTGATAGGGCTTTCCATTGGCTCTGATCCACTATCTCACGTTAAAGAGATTGGTCAACATATCAGCATGCTCGAAGATTACGCTCGAACAATCTCCGAGCATTCTCAGAAATTTACAAACACAAACGCAGGCCCGGGGCTGAGTAAACTTCGATTTTAATGGCTTTTCAACTTGACGGCTTCAAGCAATGTTTGTGTAAACAACATCACAATTACGCGATCTATATAGTTATATTTGTATTTTAATTTGTAATTGTATTTATACAGGGCTTAAGGATACATAAAAGTATACATAAGTACATACAAAAGTACGTATAGGTACAATGTATCTATATGTACCTGGTACATACATATTACATAATATAAATCTAATACAGTATGTAGTACCTATTTTAAAATCAACAAGTGGATGACCCTCTGGGATACACATCGCTCAATGCTCTCTCTTTTCGACAAAGGTTACACAAATTGAGGGAGCAAGTGAGATACATTTGGGTTGCTTTCCAAACGCCCCAGGTAGTGAACTAGGGTCGTCCCCGTATTATACAGGGTAGCAACGGAGAGGAACGTTGGTCGTGGAAAATCTATTCGTGTATAACACCAAAGGTAAATGGAGGAGATATCGATAGTACTTTGAATGCACCAATTTCCAGTTTTTACTAAAGTTAAGCTACGATTTGCGTGGTATTCTTACTGTTAACTATCTGGAAATTCCCGGACCCAAAGTATTCTATCTCGTGTTCGGCTCGGCCGAAATACAACCCTGGAACGACCCCAACCCTGTAGTACAAAAGCCGCCCCCCCGAAGTGAAATAGAAATCGGCCCAGAACCCGAATAGAGTGCCCCAAAACCCGAATAGAGTGCCCCAGAACCCAAATAGGGGGATGCTTGTAGATTGAGTACGAATAGACTATCTTTGGACAAGCAACCACACTAGTAGATCATTGATGGCCGAGGCCACAAGTGAGCGTATTTGGATTAACTTCGGATCAAGCAATCTGATTGGGGTTGATTTCAAAAAATTCCGCCCGGGGCGGATTTTATCCTGATGGGATAATGTTCGTTCTCGGAACGGCTGGCTTTTTCCTATCCTGTCTTCCTTCTCTCTTCGATTTCGGGACGATAAGACCATAGAAGTTACAGTTCCCTCTGTCAAACCTCTTTTAAAAAAAAAGTTAATATAAGGAGGCTTGAATAAAGGGTGAAATCCCTGTCACTAAATCCTCAAAAACTAACCCTTGATCTTTGATGGTTGGGAATGTGTCATCTTGGATTTCCAATGGTTTAGTATAGGCGCTATCACGCCACCCTATAGTGGTTAAACCAATGCCTGTATTTTCCTTTAAAAGAGGGGAAATAAGCTTCAGAAGAGGGGAAATCGTTTTCCGAAAGAGAAATACGACTGAAGTCGTCGCATTATCTAGCCTAGTTAGCTTGGTTGCTAAAGCCTCTGCCTTGTAAGCGCTAGGCCGCGGGTTCGATTCCTGTCCTGGGCAGATTTCATCCTGAACGGACAATGTTCGTTCTCGGAACAGCTTGCTTTCTCCTATCCTGTCTTCGTTTTCTCTTTGATTTCAGGACGATAAGACCCTCCCTCTATCAAACCTCTTTTTTTCCAAGTTGTCGCATTTTGCATGACATGTGAGGCTAGGGATAAGTCTTTGTATATCATAATATGATATTATCTACAATATGTTTTATGTATTGTGCAATATGTTTTCTGTGCTCCTCGTTCTGCGTTCATGTTCAACATGTTATTCATGGAGATATTAAATAATGAGTTCATTGCACACACACTTGAGTACAAAATATCTGGATCAATTCAAATTTTCCACCTGTTTACTCGTGACGGTCTTTTCTGAATGTTCTGAATTAGAAAACTTTTATGGGTAGCAACTACTTAAAAGCACAAACATGTTGGGTTCAATATACCTGTAAATTACCAATTTTCACATGGTTTATTATTATTATGATTTATTTGGTTATTTACATGCTAAGCATCAAGGCCAAGACCGTGTAATTTACCTTTAGTGTAGTATCTACATGATTGTATTGTAAATTAGTGGATGTGTCTTTGGAACAATAGTGCTAAGCACATTGCATATCTAACCTATTTTTTAGGCGTTCATAGGAATGGACAATATGCCTCTGGTATGGGTAAAAATTGCCTTTCTCCTGTTTTCCTTCTCTCTTTGCTTTCGGGACGATAAGACCTTACCAATTACCTACAGTTCCATCCATCAAATATCTTTAAAAAATAAATAGTAATAATAATAGGTGGATACCAATTTCTTCTCATTTCAGATGATGTGTTTTATTTCTCATTTTCACTATTAAAAGCCTCATCTTGAATTACGTGACTGTTGTACGTAATTTTAAACAAGGTTTCAAAAAAATTACCTAATCCTAGCGAAAATTACAAGTATAACGAGAATAGTACGAGAAAAATGGGAAAGAGAGAGAGAGAGAGAGAATAGAGAGAAAGGAAATCCTTAACACATTATGCTTTCCGTAGTATAAATTTTCTCTCATTCTCTCTCTCTCTCTCTTTTCTCTTCCCTGATTTATCCGTTTCTCTATCCCTCTCTTTCTCAAAAAGAGAAGTAAACTTTTATTTTATACCTGCACAGTAGAATCATACCTAGGTATATTTACAAAAACCTCATTTTTAGTCCGTCCTTCCTTTTTCTATGTTCAATAGCACATTATGTTTCCTCTCACTCTCTCCCCTCTCTCTTTTTGCCCTATTTCTTTCTACGTTTCTCGCGGTTTCTCTTTTCTTTCTTTCCCTCCCTACAGCAATTACAGCATCTAGGTGATTTGGAAATTTTGCATGTGTCTCTTATGGCTATTCTTATAAAACAAGTAGGTATTACGGAATTTAAATACCAACCATAGGTTTTTAAATACCGGCGATTCACTATCTCAATATCACATAGCTCCGACAGTTAAGCCTGAACAGGTGCACCTGATAGAGAATGACCGGCCTCTTATGGCTATTCTTATTAAACAAGTAGGTATTACGGAATTTAAATACCAACCCTAGGTTTTTAAATACTGGCGATTCACCATCTCACTATCACATAGATCCGACAGTTAAGCCTGAAGAGGTGCACCTGATAGTGAATGACCGGCCTCAGGTACGAGTAATACTCAAAAATCTAACCTACACATTCGGCCCTGGCCATAAAACGGTCTGCAAATGAAACCGCACTCGAGAAAAAGTTTCACCAATGTCAAGCTAAGAAGACGAAAGAGGACAGCAATTTTTACGGAAATCTGTTACAAATCTCTCTCCAGCAGAGCTGAAAATGAATGATGTTCACCTCAGCTGTCATTTACCAGACACTTGGAAAAGTTTCGACCGCTTGGTCATCCCGTCAGATACAAA
>NW_007381998.1:8377-9948 GCF_000475195.1 Diaphorina citri | reverse complement strand
AACAAAGAAAGAAGTTCCAAAGGTTGAACTTTATTAAAGTGCCAAGTAAACCCTTGACTCCATGACTTTTGAGGCTTTGTGCGAAGTCCGTGTCCAGTAGAGGAATATCAAGTGACATTTTGGAACAAAAGGGTATTTGAGTCCCTCATGCTGAATGTATATGATGGGCGAAATTTTCAATTTAATATGAAAATCTAGCTTTTGTTGGCCCCGATCCAAATTAATTTCGGACTACATTATCTAGGTACCTATAGACCGACACAATTTATTTCCATACGAAACTTGAAATATTTTTTTTTTTTAATATGGGTTGATGATAGTTTTCAGAACATGTTGGCCCCGATCCAAATTAATTTCGGACTACATTATCTAGGTACCTATAGACCGACACAATTTATTTCCATACGAAACTTGAAATAAAATTGTTTTTTTTTTTTAATATGGGTTGATGATAGTTTTCAGAACGTTATTCAGATTATTTTGCCCAACTGAAACAACACTCGAATAGCCTCTTAAGTACCTGTGCATGATCTATGGCTCTACTAGTAGTAGGTACCTACCTATAGGTACATGACAAATTTAAACAAGTTAAGAACAAATTCTGATTTATAGAGGTACCTAATTTTAAAGTTAAAAAACGCGTCCCGAATTTTTTCTGGGACAAAAACGGAAATTCGGGACAAAACGCCCCAAAATGAAAAACTGAACGGGACGCCGGGACACCCCCTGAAATTCGGGACTGTCCCGGCCAATTCGGGACGTTTGGCAAGCCTAATTATGGACAACTTAGAATCAACCAACATAAAACTACAAACTATCCAATCAGAATAAAGGAACTAAAATTTTTGATTCACAGTAAGTTTAACCAAAAATTTAAGCCTGATACTCACCCTCTTCCAAAAATCAACCAACATAAAACTACAAACTATCCAATCAGAATAAAGGAACTAGAATTTTTGATTCACAGTAAGTTTAACGAAAAATTTAAGACTGATACTCACCCTCTTCCAAAAATTTAATCAACCAACATAAAACTACAAACTATCCAATCAGAATAAAGGAACTAGAATTTTTGATTCACAGTAAGTTTAACGAAAAATTTAAGCCTGATACTCACCCTCTTCCAAAAATACCTACTTTGAATCTGAACAAGAGATAGGTAGGTACCTAGCCAAACGAGTAGGTAACTAGCTATACCACATATTTACCTAAAATTTAGATGTTTTTTTTCCGATGTGTCTAAAGATCTAAAGTTCAAATCGTGAAAGTCTTCGAGTGACAGGACAATTTGTGATTCGAACTCTGGGCATTAAAAGTCAAATAACAGCCTTGCTCTTTCCCACGCTTTAACAATAGGTCTTTCTCTCCCCCTGCCTATTTTATGTTCTCATTTTACTCTCAATCTAAAAGAGTAAAATAATTTTATCTTGTAGCACAAAGTTCGAAGAAAAAATACGAGTACCTACTACCTACTTGTAGGTATACTTACCCCGACCTTCTATACCAGGCATGTCAAACTGGCGGCCCGCGGGCCGCATGCCGCCCGCCTGGTGACAATGTGGGGCCCCCCG